>NC_136993.1:36322578-36447578 GCF_032717465.1 Coenobita brevimanus | reverse complement strand
GATGGTGCCTACTGTCTGTCCTCAGTGCTTGGTGGAGCCTCTGGCAATCTTACTGATGTTTTTAGTTTTCTCCAGGGGGCGGGCCTCCTTCCACTTTTATAAGTCATTGATCTATTCTTTTCTTATTTTCAGTGTTTTATTTCTATTAATGGGTATTGACTTTATTTTGAATATGCCCTTAATATTTGCAGCATCTTTTACTTTGTTGTCTGGCGGCATATGACCCTGGCAGTTGCGCCAACAGATTTTAATATACATCTGGCTCCACTACCCCTAGACCGCTATCAAAAGAGCCACTCACTTGGCACTGGAGCAGTAGTTCTGATTTTGGGGGTATCACTGTACTGCAGAGTGCCCTCACCTCGCCACCAGAACTGGTACGTCTCACTGCTGTGACGGGAATCGACCTTCCTCAAACCTTCAGCTTCATCAAGGAGAAGTCCAGCTCATATTCCATGGACATCAGATAGTCCAGACCAAGAAAGCAAAGATCCTCCTTCTCGGTTACATAGACTGGAAGCATGGTCTCTTGCCCTGCCACTTCAGTCTGGACATCCAGGGATTCCCTCAGTTCTGTGCAGTGCCCTTTTTTTTTTTTTTTTTTTTTTTTTTATGTGACCGACTCTGGGCATAGGCTTCACAGCCTGCTTTCAAGGCCCAGTAGTCCTCCTACGTACCGCACACCTCTACATATCACCACTTCGGCACTAACACCCACTGTCCATACTGAATACATGCTAGGGCTGTCTCATACAGGACTGGTGTATTGGTATTAGCCGGGGTATTTTTACGACATGTCGGCGGGCCTTCTGGTAGATCAGTAAAGTCTGATTTTATGAAATTCAGAACCTTAAACTGTTCCCTGCCTCAGTGGGATTTGAACCCGGGTCCGTCAGGACAGCAGGCCAACTCTCTACCGATTGAGCTACCACCTACACCACACAATTTTTCTGATGACTCAGGCACATACCAATAATGTAATACATCACGCCTCACAAAAGTCTGCATTGAGGCTGAATCAATCACCAGGGAACACTTGTTGCTGTTTATCCTTCTGTCTACTTACACACTGTCGGTTGCAGTTCTCTTGCATTCTCTCATTGGCGGGGTACTTGGGAAAAGCCAGCTGGTGGTTGCCCCTTAACACAAGCCTCTACAAGTTTTCTTCTTCATTTTAGTCTTCCACAGCCTTCATTTTATCCTCTTTTTTCTTCTTCCAACACTCAGAACTTAAGTCTCCCACTTTATTACATGTCCAACATGTTTTTGTTACAATTACGAGGAGTAGACTGAAGCACGAGAAATAGACTGTAGCACTAGTCAAGCAGGACAGTACTCCCAAGGTGGATAGAAAGCTGATGACAGGGAGAGCTGGAGCTCCCGTTTCATCAGCCCTCGGGGATGGTTCCTGACCATCCCTCTTTCCTGAACTTTTTCACTGTTTCAGTAACACAGAGAGTAGGACAGCATGCTCTCCAAAACAAGTTTCTCCAACTGTCAACACCAATCTACATCCACAGTACACACTACACTTCGTTTTCAAAAAAAAAAAAGAAAAAAAAAAAGCACACAATAACCAGGCCTCGGAATTCACAGGGAGGGGGGAGACCATAAATGCCCCCATCCGCCCCTCTCCTGGTCAAGACTCAGCATGATGCCTAGAACACCTGTTTGACTCACTTCTAGATTTCTGCAACATTCGTGGCCTTTCCCCTAACTTTCTGTCAACAACCACCTCTCCTGCTCTAAATCTCACCTTCTCTTCCTAACAGAGACTCAGCTGTCTGAGGCAACTGACAGCACACCTATTTCTGTTTCCTCCAACTTTCTCTACTGTATATCCATTTCAAAGCCAAAGGTGGCTGTTGTGTATATGTACACAACGACTTATTTTGTGCTCGTGTTCCTGAACTTGATTCTTCTGAATTCTCTACTCTCTGGCTTCGGCTTTCCTGTCATTCTCTGACTAAATATATCTGCACTGTTTACTTATCTCCTGATTCTATTGACTATGAAAAATTCTTTGACTATCTTACTTCTACGATGAAACATATTCTATCCACTTCTTCCCCTGAAATCTTCATTCTAGGAGCTGTCAATGTTCACCACCATCTTTGGCTCTCCTCTCCTTTCACTGATCCACCCGGTGAACAAACCTACATCTTTTCTATCTTAATGACGTACAGCAGCCTGTACAGCACCCTATCTGTATCCCTGACTGCCTTGGAGAGAGCTCCAACATAACTGACCTCTTCCTTACAACTAATCTTTCTGTTTACGCTGCTAATCTTTCCTCTCTGTTGGGCTCCTCTGATCACAACCTCATTACCTTGACCTGTCCTATCGCCCAAGTACAGCCTGTGGACCCCCCAAAGAAACATCGACTGTGGCACTTTGGAGCTGCGGATTGGGAGGTCTTTAGGCAGTACTTCTTTGATTTTCCGTGGAATGATTATTGCTTCCATGGCCGGGAGCCATCTGAGTGTGTTTTGCACATTACAGAGGTTATTCTTTCTGGCATGGAAGCATACAATCCCTTCTCATATCCTTTGACTAAAGCAAGAAACTCTTAGTTTAATCACGCTTTTTCTAATGTTGTTCCCAACAAGGAGAGGGCTTATAAAAGGTACCAGAGCCAACAGACCCCTGAATCAGGTCTTGTTTATGTTTCTGCCCGGAATTATGCTAAGTCTGTTCTTCGCTCTGCTTTCATCCGTACTAAATGCTCTCAACCCTCCAACTCGAATTCTTCCAGCTCCTTCTGGAACATTGCCAAAAACCTTTCTAACAACTTTACCTCATCATCCTTCCCTCCTATTTTCTACTCTGATGGCTCTGTAGCTATTTCTTCTACTAATAAAGCAGATCTCTTCACTCAGACTTTCTCCTCCAATTCCACCTTAGACAGTTTTGGTGCTGTTCCTCCATCACTTCCCCCTTCTGACTTCCTCATGGCTGACATAAAAATTTCTCCAGCTGGTGTATTTTCTGCCATAACTGGCCATAATACTAACAAGGCATATGGACTTGATGGAGTCCCTCCTGTTGTCCTCAAGAACTGTGCTTCTGTGCTTAAACCCTGCCTAGGTAAACTCTTTTGCCTTGGTCTTTCAACTAGTATCTTTCCTTCTTGCTGGAAGTTTGCTCTCATGCAGCCAATCCCAAAAAGAGGTGACCATTCCCAGCCCACTAACGATCGTCCAATTTCTTTAACATCCTGTGTCTCAAATGTTTTCGAGTCAATTCTTAAGAAGAACATTTAAAGCATCTTTCCCATCACAACCTTCTCTCTGATCATCATTATGGGTTCCATCAGGGATGCTCCACTGGCGATCTTCTCACCTACTTTTCAGACTCCTGGTCATCCTCCTTTCGGGACTTTGGCAAAAGCCTTGCCATTGCACTTGACATCTCAAAGGCTTTCGATCGAGTCTGGCATAAATCTTTAATTTCCAAACTGCCCTCCTACGGTTTCCATCCTTCAATCTGTGGCTTCATCTATAGATTCCATTCTAGTTGTTCTATAGCCGCTGTTGTAGACAGCTGTCATTTTTCTCCTAGATCTATCAACAGTGATGTTGTTATGAGTCCATATTATAATCACAAATCATAATAGATAGATAGATAAATAGATAGATAGATAGCTCCATGCAAGCCTGGGAAAGGGAAATGATCTTGCAAGTTAACTGAGGAAATGTTGACGACACGTAGGAAGTAGCAATGTCAGGAGATGATGTAGGTAGTGTGTCAGCGAGATAGCAGGGGAACAAAGCCTAGTGACATACACACATACTCACACATAGGTTTCTGGAACTTTCCAACCACAGTGTAACACACGTGACACGACCCCTGTTTCACCAGAATTTAGGAAAGAGAGCTCAGAAGGAGCTTAGCATTTGAACAGACAGGTAGTGGAGAGAATGAACAAGAAAGAGGGGCTCAACTAGACTTACTTATTATATTGTCTCTGTAAGACATACCCTGCTCAACTTAGATTTCTCTGAAGATAATAAATTAAGATCAACTCCTGTATTCATCTTTAATTCCTACTACAAGAAATCGAGAGTGACAACTAAACCACAAAACTTCTCTACAAGTAACTACAAAGTCTTTTATGACATTATTTCTAAGTCTTTCATGACATTATTTGGTGGCAAGCGGAACTACGGACGTCGTCTCCGAATCAAAAGCGAATTTCTACAAAAGCAGGCGAGACTCTACAAGATTAGCTTCAGTTCTACAGTGAATTCCTACAAAATACAGCCTACAATGCAAATAGCCTACAAGTCTACAGAACAACTCTATAATCTTTATGTAACTTCAAGCAGCAGCAAGAAGAATAAAAAACAAAGCAAGTAAAGAAGAGGAAACATCAAAGCAACAAGCAAACAAACCCCCACCACTCTCTCCCACCTACCTCCACCGCTGACGCATAGGTCAAGACACGCAGCAATACACCAGAGCCACATTTATAATGCGACTTACTCACCTTTCTTCACCCAGCTTACGCATCGTTACTCAGTATTCACCACAGCTACCAGTATGGGAAGCCGACGTCACCATGTGCTGAGATGACATCACAACGCGAGTTTGCCACGCCAAGCAACGTGTGACTGACACCAGGCACTTCTCACCCACTACTCATTACTCATTATTCACATAGCTCCTACTCATACTCATTTATTTCCACAGTATTAAGTTGGAAATTCGACGTTCTATGCTGAGGTTTGCCTGTGACAGCTGTTAACCACCACAAGCACCAGGCCATGGAATTTCCTGAGTAATATCGTCCATCAACACAGCATTAGAATTATCAAGAGATCTTCAGTCAACCCTGCATTTTTCTTCCGAGATCGACTTTTGCATCGACACCCCTCTACGATCTGTATCAAGTGGGTAAAATTATACTTACTCATTTCTTCTCAGTGCTAAAATTAGCTATATTCAACTTCTTTATTTATTTCTATATATACACTTATAGACTCACTATCTATCATTTATTTCAACTCATTTACTCATCTATTTAGTTAGGACATAAATAAACAAAAGGCGTATTTCATAACACCATATCTTAATGACAGGAATATTTTTGCCACCACCCACGTTAATACCAGATGACACACAATTAGCCACAACAACAGATTCACAATTAGAAGAGCACCAAGGCAACACACCCCATGTACAAACCTCACTACAAATTAAAGACCAAGAAATAAATACGTCAGTTCCAGATGATGAGTGGGAAACCCCCTCTGACGTAGCAAGTGAGGACTTTGTCGCTGACTTGCACACGTATGCCAATACACTTAACAGGGTTCACCGTTCCGGCCGAATATATTCCACCATTCCCTCACACAACGATAAACAAGTCCAAGTCAAATTAACAGAGCAAACAGTGAAAATGAATCACGAAACAAATACCGCGGATCTAACAACCCCACCCCATGTGTACGTGTACCATGAAGATAAAACTGCCCCAAAATTCTCTGGCACAGTAAATGATCGCATTGATGTTATTTCATTAGTCAGTCAGTGCGAACAAATGTTCATTAAGTGCCACATACTAGATGAACAACAGAAAATTGCCATTTTTTCATCTTGCATAAGCCAGGAAAGATGTCCAGCAAACAATTTAATGAGATCAGACAAGCTCCTTAAAGCTAGGACATATGATGAATTTAAAACTGAATTTTTGAAGAAATTTTCTGGAGGTATGAACTTCTTGCCAGGTATAATTCCAGAATTACATAAGATTGTAGATCTTGTAAGGGAGCACACTACAAACCATGTGCTCAGTGAAATAACTGCTGATGTCTCCACAATCAAAAGAACATTGTTAGTTACTTTGGAAAACTCAAATTGGATAACAGATGATGGAAAGATGTCCCCAGACCTCGTCGTGGACATCATTGGTTATGTAGCTGCCTTGTGTAAATTACCTGATAGGACCCTTAAGATCGCCAAGACGATCGCGTACACCCCAGGCATGTGCTTACTAGACTTAATGAACGAGGTAGAGATGCAGTGCAGCAGGTATGGTCGACAAACCTGCACATTCTAGTAGAATGAGAATACCTGAGACAGTATCAGCTGTGAAAACATCTACACCGACCCCAAACAGAGAACAAAATCGATCACGACCCGAAAGCAGGCAGAGCAAACAACAAAACATGACGAGGCCTCGATCACAGACACCAGGCTACAGGCAGTTTCATAAGTTTTCGCGCAGCCCTAGCAGGTCTCACGCCATAAACAACACTACTTATGGGAAGTCACCTCGTAGGTCACAGTCAAGGGATAGGTCCATTCTATGTCATTATTGTGCAAAACCAGGACACACAAGGTATGAATGCTTTATCAAAGCAAAGGAGGACAGACAAAAGACACAAGGATTTGGTCCTTACTGTAGGCATCATAGATACCAAGGGCACTGGACCAGTGACTGTAAAACAGTAGAAATAATTGTGTCTATGTTCAAATCGGGGGAAGACCAAGTCATGACAAAAAACACGAACAAACATAAAGAAAAACAAGTCTAAAATTCACATAGGAGGCATGTTGGGAAATGAGTGTATCTTGATACCAGCTGTATGTGAGGATCAAAACGTTTCCTTATTTTTAGATACAGGCTCTCCAGTGAATTTAATAACACATGAAGAAATAAATAGAATTCTTAAAAATAAGAAGAAAGTAACTTTTCTGGATGAAGCTGATTTAGATTTATATACGGTAGATGGAAAACGAATTACAGTCAAAGGTATAATAAGATTAAATATCAGTTTCACAGAGACTACACGACCATTATCTGCATTTTTCTATATCGTTGAAAACTTAGCAATTAAAGCTCATATGTTACTGGGCTTAAGATCCATGAGAGCAGAGAACATAACTATACTCCCACAAATGAATGGAATAGACTTTGACAATGAATTCATAGAGGAAATACCTTCAGAGCCCTCACCGATTAGTAAAAGAGAACCAAAAAGAATTGGTAATATTAAAGGCTTAAACAAACATACACAAACAGATAAGTGTATAGATCCACTCCCACTACCAGCCCCATCCTCCAGAATTAGTGACCCAGATAACAGTACTGACTTATCAGTTTTTCCAGCCCATCTCACCAATGATTTAGTTATACCACCTAATTCCTACATGAAAGTTACCATAAAGATCAAATTACAGAATAGTACTGTTCTTGTCTTAGAAGAATTATGTAAAGGGATTGTCAGTAGAAAACGCATTATGTCAGATGAACGACGAAGGGCAAACTCAGATATTCATAATTAATCACATGAATGGGGAAGTTCAGTTGAAAAAGGGGACTTGCATAGTTAATATTGAAAAATGTCCTGCCCCTGTGAAGGAAATAGTTATAGCTGGAGTGACAAGAGAGATAAAATCTACGGATAGAGAAAGAATAAAAGAGAATTTAATTCACTCAGTTGAATTTGATGAAGAAAATGATTTGTTTACCCTGCTGGAAACACACAGGGACACCGTAGCATTACCCGGAGAACAATTAGGGTGTACTAACCTGATTAATCACATGATCAATGTGCACCCAGAAACACCACCAATTTTCGTACCAGCTTACTGCATACCACACTCCAAACGTATACTTGCAAATCAGTATGTCGATGAAATGTTAAAACTTGGAATTATTGAGCCTTCAGTCTCCCCGTGGAATGCCCCATTATTCTTCATGCCCAAACGAAATGGAGAAATGCGTGCGGTAGTAGATTACCGTAAACTAAATAATCACACAATCCCAGACCGATTTCCCATGCCATTGCTAAGCGACGTTCTACAGAATATTGGACCTGAGAATAACATATTCTCAACCATCGATCTCCTACACGGCTATTATCAGATACCGGTTTCGGAGGAGTCACGTAAATACACTGCCTTTTCCACAAACAGAGGCCATTACCAATATAGAAGAATGCCAATGGGACTGAGGACAGCCCCAGGCACATTCCAGCGTCTTATGAATTACGTATTGTCCGGAATTTTAGGACAAGGAGTATTTGTTTATCTTGACGATATTATAATCACAACGAAGAAATATTAAGGATCATCTCAGGAAATTAGACTTACTCTTACAAAAGCTTAGTGATGCTGGTTTAAAAATTAAGCTTTCTAAATGCAAATATTGCTTTAAGGAAATAAATTTCTTAGGCCACAAATTAAGTTCTAATGGTATTCATACCACTGATGACAAAATACAGGCAGTGAGAGATTTTCCTGAACCCACTACGACTGACGAAGTTAGACAATTTTTAGGTCTAGCTGGGTACTATAGGTCATTCGTACCACAATTCTCTCATATAGCCTTTCCTCTATTCCAACTACTCAAAAAAGATGCTATATTCCAATGGGAAGAACAAAAAAGGGCATTTAACAATCTACAAATTAAACTAACAAATGCACCTTGTTTAGCATATCCAGATTACACAAAATCATTTCTTATTTGTACAGACGCATCCGTTAAAGGATTAGGGGCTGTACTGATGCAGGAATATAAAAGAGGAAAAAATCAACCAATTGCATTTGCCAACAGACAAACAAGAGGTGCAGAGAAAAATTATTGCACTACAGACTTACAGGCACTTGCAGTGGTTTTTGGATTACAAAAGTTTCGAGATTTGGTACATGGTTACGAAATCCATTTATTTACCGACCATAAACCACTAGTGGGTATGTTTAAGGAAAAACTCCTTTCTGGGAGGAAAGCAAGATGGAAATGTACAGTTGAAAACTACAATGTACAAATTCATTATATGCAAGGTAAAATGAACATAGTAGCAGACGCATTATCTAGGAACCCGAACACAATTCAGGTCGCGGCATTAGATCTCAAAGGAAATATCCCAAACCACGATGATATCGCAAAGGCACAAAGACTTGACCCAATATGTTCTAAAGTTATATACAAGTTAGAAAGTGGAGATAACATACAATTACCCAAACTGCATGTCCCACTCGAACAATTCACAATGATCAATAATACATTATACAAGATTAACTCTAAACAACCAAAACGCCAAAGAAATACTAACCAGTTGGTAGTACCTAATGACATGATACCCCAAGTATTACGAACGATACACAATAGTCCACATGCAGGACATCCTGGAAAGGATAAGACATTCAAACAAGCCCAGCTGTTATATTACTGGCCTTCATTACGAAAAGATATAAACAATCATATAGACAGATGCGAATCATGTGCAAAACACAAAGGATACCCAATCACACCTGCACCGATGGGTAATTACCTGTACCACATCAACCTTGGGACGTTGTCGCTGTTGATTTACTCAAGATGCCATTATCATACAATAATAACCTATACCTATTCGTAGCAACGGATCATTTTTCCCGTTATGTCATTTTACCTCCAATTAAAGATAAGACAGCAGAGACATTAGCAAAGGCAATAACAGATAATATGTCGCTTTACTACCCCAAAGGTACTAATAAGTGATAATGGAGGAGAATTTAATTCTGAGATCTTACAAGAAATATGTAAACAATACAACATCAAAAAGGTTAACATTTTAGCCTATCACCCAGCGTCGAATGGGTTGGTAGAGAGACAAAATAAAAAAGTATTAGATGTGCTACGACATATTCTGAGTGAAAATTATGCAAGCTGGGATGATTGGATTCCCAGAGTAGAAGCCTCAATTAATGGATCTATAAATAAATCCATAGGTGACACACCACATTTCATTATATATGGGACAGATAAAAAACTACCATATGAGCTCCTAGAAGATGACAGTCTGCCCATATACAATTACGATGATTACTCTAAACTCCGTTTACGTGAATTCCATGACATACACAAAAGAGTCAAAAGACAGTTAACGATGTCCAAGGAAGAAATGATAGAGGCATTTAACAAGAAGGCAAGAGATTCACCTATCTGCTTAGGAGACATTGTTTATGGTATCATTCATACGAGAGACAATAACTTATCCCCAAAATTTGAGGGCCCATACAGAGTAATTAACATAAAAGCAAACAAAGTTTTAATTAAGTCACTGTCAACTGGCGAAGACAAACAAGTTCTTATTGACCATTTAAAACGAGTTTCAAGGGAATTATCCAATAATTATTCAGCATCGGATACAACCGAACAGGCGAACGTACCTCAAGAAACCAAGCAAGAAAACAACAATGATTACAAAAAGAAATTAAGGTCATATACCAAACAATCGAACATAGGTGCAACTTTTCCAATAAAATCTACAGTACATCATTTACGAGAATTAAATATCGAATTAAACTCCTTCTATAAATGAAATAACAATCAACCGTAACGCACATCATCACTATCATCATTAGGAAATTAATGGATTTTTTTCGGTAGGTTACGATGAAAGAACTTATGCTATGGATTCTCCTCTACATAGCAAGAGGATATGCGCACTTAGACCCCTAACACATACTACGACAAGGATGCCTCATAGCTCCAACGGCCATGACTACAATCGTTAAGGACGTCATGAGTACTGAAATAAGTCTAGATTACTTGTATGAATTACCTGCTTATCTAGACAATCTTGCGAAGCCTATGCGAATCTGGACTTCATGACAGGAAACTATGTTTCACAAGCACATAACACGAAGGAAGTGAATGAAATGGTAAAGTTAGCGAAATGGAAACTAAAACCGGCAAAGTCAGCTATGCTCATCATGATCCAAGATCTCCCATCTTTTGGAACGGAGGTACTGAGCGACAGGAACAACATCACACGTACTCGCCAAAAGCGCGGTTTGTTCGACCTGGGTGGCGCAGTTCTTCGGAACATCTTTGGATTGGCTACAGAGGATGACCTTAAAGAAATAAACAACAAATTTAATAAAATAGCTCAGATACTAACATACCAAGATAAATTCATCACAGGACAGAACTCAGCAATGAAGACAATTGTGAAAAATCTGAAAAAGGCAGAAAACATAGCTCTCGAAAGTGTAGATAAAATAAATGAAATGGAAGGAAACATTACACTTTTCCAACACTTCTCCATCATCACAGAACATATTGACACGATTCTACTACAATTAGACGACACTAGAGATCGTTTCAGGGCACTTATGCAAGGAATTTCGAATGCTGGTGATGGCAAGATCACAATTGACTTACTCCCAGTTCATGAGCTACGTCAGATAATTAGTCAAGACATACATAAACATAAATTGAAGCCTTTGTTCCGCAGTAGGGAATTCATGCAATATTATCCATATTTAGAAGCAACACTAACATTGAGCGGTGGCTCAATCGGTAGAGAGGTGGCCTGCAGTCCTAACGGACCCAGGTTCGAATCCCGGCTGGGGCAGGGAACAGTTTAAGGATTTGAATTTCATTAAATCAGGCTTTACTGATCTACCAGAAGATCCGCCGACATGTCGTAAAAATACCCCCGCTAATACCAATACACCAGTCCTGTATGAGACAGCCCTAGCATGTATTCAATATGGACGGTGGGTGTTAGCGCCGAAGTGGTGACATGTAGAGGTGTATGGTTTGTAGGAGGACTGCTGGGCCTTGATAGCAGGCTGTGAAGCCTATGCCCAGAGTCAGACACATAAAAAAAAAAAAAAAAAAGTAGTTCATGTACCATTCATAACTGAAGACCTGTTCACAGTATACCAAATACACCCCTTCCCCTATAAAAATAACAACACTTTGGTCATCATCAACATCAACACAGACACCGAACTCATCATGGTCTCCAAGAGACGGGACACTGTCACTTTCCCAAGTGAATCAACGATTGAACGAAAGTGCCGCACATCCTTACATGCTGTTCATCTTTGTCCTGCGTACATTTTCACGTTTCAGCCTACTGATACAGTCCCTTGTGAAATGGCTATCATCAGAAATGACAATATTCATAATCATTGCAACTTCACTTTTTCTCCAGATAAACTTGTACACCATCAACGCATCGAACACTCACAGTTTTTTTTATTTCACTCATAACACATCAGTTTACATAGTCTGTCCAGATATACCACCATCTCATACATCAGCATCAGGATTATACATAGCACCAGACTACTGTGCGGTATTTACACCAGCCATGTCAACTTTTTCCACCATCAATCACTACGCCATATTCAATTATACACACAAACATTTCCACCCACTGCCTGATATGGACTTAAACATGAGCACAAGTATTAAGTTGACTTCACCTAAGTTTGAAACTATGCAGCTGATCAATGAAACAATGAAGCCCTGGGAAGATTTGAGTTTGAGTATGTTCAACCCATATTATGTGTATAGCCCAGCACCTACTGTCTTTATAATCTTCTGCATTGTATTTGCAGTACTGCTGTTCGCAATGCACAGAATGCATGCAAGAATTGCTAATTTGGAGTCAGTATTTAGTGGGGGGAGAGTTAACATCCAAGATAACCCCCCTGAATGAAGTGTACATATTTTGTATATAGTATTAATTATCTATCTATCTATCTATCTATATATATATATATATATATATATATATATATATATATATATATATATTTATATATATATAAAAATACAAAGAAGAATGACCCATGATATAGAAGTATGGCATACCAGTACCATTATCTTTAAAGGAAATATTAATAACTCTTACTATAATCTTAATTTTAAACTATTTTTTTTCTCTTGCATGTATGCATTTCACTACAATAACCCAAGTACTTCTGTATTACAGTTAAATAGTTTACCTTTAGTGCATTTATTCAAATATGTATACAACTTGTTAAAAATGTAATATTACTGGATCATTGCAATTTACTATGAATATTATATGTATACAATATTATAATCAATATTATGTACTAATAGATTAGCATATGTCAATGATGATTGCTGTTGGAGGACCTTCAGCGGCGTGGCTGAGCAATGTTATGAGTCCATATTATAATTACAAATCATAATAGATAGATAGATAAATAGATAGATAGATAGCTCCATGAGAGCCTGGGAAAGGGAAATGATCTTGCAAGCTAACTGAGGAAATGTTGACGACACGTAGGAAGTAGCAATGTCAGATGATGTAGGTAGTATGTCAGCGAGATAGCAGGGGAACAAAGCCTAGTGACATACACACATACTCACACATAGGTTTCTGGAACTTTCCAACCACAGTGTAACACACGTGGCACGACCCCTGTTTCACCAGAATTTAGGAAAGAGAGCTCAGAAGGTGGCTAGCATTTGAACGGACAGGTAGTGGAGAGAGTGAACAAGAAAGAGGGGCTCAACTAGACTTACTTATTATATTGTCTCTGTAAGACATACCCTGCTCAACTTAGATTTCTCTGAAGATAATAAATTAAGATCAACTCCTGTATTCATCTTTAATTCCTACTACAAGAAATCGAGAGTGACAACTAAACCACAAAACTTCTCAACAAGTGGCTACAAAGTCTTTTATGACATTATTTCTAATTCTTTCATGACAATGTTCCTCAAGGCTTTGTCCTATCACCAACTCTCTTCCTTTTTTTCATCAAAGACCTTCAAAGCTGTACATCTAACCCTATCCACTCATACACTGATGATTCAACCCTTCACCTTTCCATTTGGTTCCCGCAACGTCCATCTCAGAAGTTACAACACAAGGGATGAAGCTATGGCAAACCAAGTGTCTGAATTGGCTCATATCTCTGACTGGGGTAAATATAATCTTGTTTTTAATGCATCAAAAACTCAGTTTTTACAATTATCAACCCGACACAGTCTTCCACAGGAGTACCTACTAATTTTTAATAATATCAACGTCCATCTCGGCAGTTACTTCACAATGGATGAGGCTATGACAAACCAAATGCCTGACTTGGCTCATATCTCTGAGTGGGGTAAATATAATCTTGTTTTTAATACATCAAAAACTCAGTTTTTACACCTATCAACCCGACACAGTCTTCCAAAGGAGTACCCACTAATGTTTAATAATATCCAGCTCAATCCTGCATCATCCTTGAGCATGCTTGGGGTTTCATTTACTTGGGACTTATCTTGGAAAGATCGTGTTTCTCCTCTTGTAAAATCAACTTCCAAGAGATTGCGTGTGCTAAGCCAACTCTGTATCTTTACCCCTGCACAGTTGTTGACTTTATACACGGGTTTTATTCGCCTCTGTGTAGAGTACGACTCACATGTGTGGGGAGGCTCCCCACATACAGCTCTTCTCAATAGGGTGGAGTCAAAGGCTTTTCTTCTCGTTTACTCTCATCCTCTTACTGGCTCCCTTCAACCTCTGTCTCTTCGCCGCACTTTTGCCTCTTTCTCTCTTTTCTATTGCTACTTCAATGGTCACTGCTTCCCTGAATTGTCTGCATGCATCCCTCCACCTCTACGATGGGTGTGTAGCACCTGGCTATTAACAAACTCTCATCCCTTTTCTGTCCAACCCATTAATGCAAGAGTTAACCGTTATTTCCAGTCTTTTATTTATGCAACAGATCAACTCTGGATCTGTCTCCCTCTGTCTGTATTTCCCACTTCCTATGACCTCCAGTCTTTCAAACGCAGTGTGTCCAGGTATCTCGAAGTGAATGGATCTTGAATTTGGCTCTCTTTTGTTTTGTTTTTTTCTTAGAAGGAATGGTTTGCAGGCTCCTGGTTTTTGGTTCCTTCTTTCTTGCATTAAATAAAAATGTATATTCTCATGCACTGCTCTGTTCTTTCTCCTTCTTCTTTTTGTACCAATTCTCCTCCTTGAGTCCTAGCTTCCCACAGAGCCAGCAACCTCCTCTGGTCTTGTCCACTTTGCTCTTCTATTTGTAACAGTCCTCTTTCCTATGTCCTGGCTTTTCACAGTACCAGCAACATCCTTCAATTTGTTTCTGATTCACGTACCTGCCCTTTTCTTGCCTTGAATCTTGAAGTACGACCTGCCTGAAAAGTGGATGCACTGGTCGTGATGTGGGACCCAAATTCTAGAGCCCTGGCTTGTGCTTGTTGCATGCTTCTGGGTTATGCCTGCTTCACTTACACTTTCAACTCTGCAGTATCAAGACCATCGATGAACTGGTCCCTCAGAAGAATAGAGAACAGGTTAGATGCTGTGTCAGTGTATGCAGTGTATGCCATACTTTCCAGGTCATGAGCGAGCTGCTGCAGGGATTTGCCTCGAGCCCGTACATTGCTCCAAAATCTGCTCTGTAAACCTCAGTCTGGTACATGTTCCTATACCTGCACTCCAGTACTTCTGCTAAGGACTGATAACTGTTCCTCTTCTCTACTGATATCTTGCCCAGAATTTCCACTGTGGCATCCCTGAGGTTAGTAGCCAGATGCACTACTCTCTGGCCATCATACTAACCATTCTGATCAGCAAGTAGTTCAAACAGCTCACAGTAAGCTTCCCAAGATACTCTGCCATCAAATTCCTGTGGTTTCTTTTTAATTGGACCGCCATAATAGCCATGCACTACAGTGGTTTGAGGCATAAAAACCTGGACATCATAATTAAGTCCAGGATCAAAACTTCTACATTCTGTTAATTCAACCCTGTAATGCTACCTCTAAATGTTTGGGATCCATCAAGATTCACCATACACTGTCCACTCTTTTCGTATGCTCCCTGTACACTAACCTGAGGCTCAGTGGCAATATTTCTCTACAGCGTCAATTTTCCCACTATTATCTTCTCTTGGTTGACTACATTCATAAACTAGTTATCTACATGCTGTCTGTGCTCTATCACTGTTCCCTCACTAATCTTCAGCTGGTTGTCTACATGTTGTCTGTACTCCATCACATTATTGCTTACCTCATACTTCTGTTGCCATAGCTTAATGTGTACATCCTCCTTCAACTGTTGTTGTTCTTCCTTCATTTCCCTCATGAAAGCATTTAGTCACCCTTGCATCATCAGTTGTAAATCCCTCAGTTGCTCCTGTATTGCCTCTTGAAGCTGTTCATATCGTTCTTTCTGTTCTTCGTTCTGTGCCTGTAATTGTTCTTTGAGTTCTTTTTGTCCTTCATTCAGTGCTTGTAATTGTTCTTTGAGTTCTCCCTGTCCCACATTCTGTTCATGTAATTGTACACTTTGTGCCTGTAGTAGCTTCATAATTGCAGCCTACGATGTCTCTTCTTGTCTAGCTTGGCCTCTTGTCTGTACACTTTCTGCCTTCATGTTGAAGGTTTGACTCACTGCAGCACTTTCTAATGATCAACACTCCTGACACCACTGTTATATCCCCGACCCACACTGCCACAGGCTCCAACAGCAGTAGTACTAAAATGCCCGCCGTGCCCGCCGCCGGACCTCCCACCTCACCACCCCCCACACCACCACCGAGCCGCCACCCCACCACCACCCCAGGAGGACACACCGGTGAGTTTAGTGACCTCGGGCAAGAGGGTCATCAGGGCATCACGGTCCTGGGTCCCTATTCCCCGCAAGTGCCCCAACCCCAGGTGATCAGGGAAAGTGAACTACTGTGCGGGCAGAGCAGTGATCGACAGAATAGGGGTGGGACTGAAACAAATTCAGTCCCAGGTAACACCGTATTGACGGCTTTGTTACACCCTCTAGGGCAGGATGCCCAAGGGCAAGAGGCCCAAGGCTACGGCCTAAATAAAAGTAAAAAGGGAAAGACGACCCCAGGCTACGGCCTAATAGAGTGTGTGAAGGGAAAGGCGACCCCAGGCCCCGGCCTTAACACACTAGAGAGAGAGAGAGTTGCCCCTGTGCATCCCTCTCTTGCTGTTCTCTCCTTCAGGAGCAACATCCCGTGGACGGTCCCAAGCCGCAGCATGAGGGCGACCCCGTTTGCCCGGCAGATGTTCCTGTTGGGGCCGATTGGCTCCCGGCTATGGCCAGAATATGGATCAGAGTAAAGAGCCCCTGCTACCGTACGTGTAGCACTTCCCTATTACGGAAGCAACACCCTGTGGACGGTCCCAAGCCGCAGCGTGCAGGCGATCCCGTTCGCCCGGCAGTTGTCTTTCGTACGGGTAGACACTCGGCTCCGGCCGGGGCACGTACCAGGGTGGAGAATTCCCTGAAGGTAGACTCAATCCGTATTAGAGAGAGTGTGGCCTCTGCGCCCCTCCCTCCGGCTTGTCTCCTACTACGGGAGCAACACCACGCCGGCGGTCCCAAGCCGCAGCAAAAGGGCGACCCCGATCACCCTATAGGTATCCTCCGTACGCCGGGCAAGTTCACGGCTACAGCCAAAGTGTGTGATAGGGAAAAGAGACCCCCGGCTCCGGCCTCCAGACACACCCGAGACGCCACGGGCAACGTGAGTCCTCCTCCAGCCTCTTTCCCTTCGGGGAGCCCTTCGCCACCATCCGGGGATATAGCCCCGGAGGAGACGCTAGAGTGGTGGCAAGGCCCGATATCGGGCTTACCGCCCACACCCGGGAGTTCCTTGTTCCTGCCGGAGCCCCGTAGGAGACGCTGCCGCAGTCCAGTCCTGACGGCGCCTCTCCCTCTTGGTGCCCGCAGCCCCAGGGCGCCCAGGCTAGACTCTCCAACCCCCGATGAAGGTGATTCGGGCTCCCTCACTCCCCGGAGCAGGAAGAAGCAGGCCCGAGTACTCCGGCTGTTTGGCCCCAGTCCTGAGGGCCACCTATCAGGTCGAGGCCCCCCAGACCAAAGGACCTCCCTGCACCCCACCGGCGCGGCCCTAATACGAGGGCCGCCTCTCAGGTTGAGGCCCCCAGACGGGAGAGCCTCCCTGTACTCTACCTTCAAGTGTAACTGACAGTGACTATACCCAGGAAACAGAGAAAACAGTGACAGTGACTCTGTAAGAAATCATAGTAAACAGTGGCCCATCAGAACTAAGTGCTAACAGGGCAGAAGTGAACTTTGTGAATTATCCTAGTCCCTCCCCATATAAAGGAACCAGGGAGTTTTCTGTGAACATCGAGGTAAGGGCGCGTGTGAGTCAAAAGCTAAGTGTACGTGTCTCCGTGACAAGGTGACAGAGTCGAGTGTCGCTATCCGCACCCTACCTCTTTTATAGTAATATTCTCAAACCAGACTCCCAACCTTGTGTATTCCTAAAGTGAACAATCCCATTTATATACTACCTCCAAGTGACATATAAATCCTATTAAAGAAAACTCACACTCTCCCTGTGTGATTATTGTAGTGTGTATGATTACTCTGTGAAGCCAAGTGTTAACTCTGTATCTCTGTTTCCCTGTATCTTAAATATCATTCTATGTGTATTGTTATGAGTAGGATCTAGGTAATAGATGTGTTAAGGTATACTGCCTGGTTTTTATGTCCTGTTCCTTTGTTAGTGCTTTACTTCCGGTCTAGAAAGATGACCCCACTTCAGTAGCTAGTGTTTTTACGACGAGAAGTCGCCTTAAAAACACAGCATTACACTGGAGGCAAGCGGTGGTTCTGGATCCGAGTAAAAGCACGGAGGAACGAAGAAAGGAAACTTGCACAATGGCAGCCAAACCACACATCCAATTGCCGAGGTTCAACCCGGACCAGTGCGACATAGAAGTATATTTAGATATGGTCAAACCCCTCTTAGACATAGGGTTCGACTCAGACAGAGAAAAGATTGCAGTCACACTACCTAACCTGGGTAAAATAATCACTACTGTCGCACCAAAAATCGTCCCAGAACTGTCATGGGATCAATTCTCACAAATAGTGAGACAGGCTTTTTCACCATCAATAGGCAGAGTTGTCGCTCTTTCTCAACTTGACGTCCTCACCTACGACGGGAACCTGGACGATACATTCATCCAGGCTCGGCGCCTCGTCAGCGCTGCCTATCCCGAGGCACCTACAAATGCCCGGGATATACATACATTTAATGCTCTATTGAGGATCCTCCCTAGCACAGTCAGGGAGCACTTCTCAATCTACGACCCCTCAGGGGACATGGAAAACGACCTGCAACTCATCCGATGTCTTCTCATCGCCTGCCCCACACCACAGCCACTCCATGCGGTGACACGTTTTCCGACAAAACAAAATCCTCCATCCAAACCTAAGCTGCCGCCTCACCAGCCAACTACAGAGCCGTCTCCCACAGTGCCTAGAGCTTACCCGCAGAAGAAACGCCCAAACCCCAGGGAACAAGGAAACCTCATCACAATAAATCCCTGGGAATTCACGGCTTGCAGTCGCACCCGCCCCTTGCACGACATTAGGGAACAGCTTAAGGCTAGCAGGAGCAGAACCTTTCACCAAGGGCGCAAGAAAGTCTCCTCCTTAGACAACGACGCCCTGGAAGACGACGCACCGCCAACACACTATTCGGGAACGGACGACGATGACCAAGACGACACCACTCCGCAACAGATGGATTTTTAGGCGGGGGCCACCTCACAGAACTACAGACCCCCAGTCTACAACAAGATTTGGCTGAAGGGGTCAAGGCACGACTACTGGTGGATACGGGAGCAGCCAGATCGTGCCTCTACTCCCACTTCTACTCCCGCCACACCGCTGCATTTGGCCCTCTTTTCCCCACCTCAGCCAACCTCGTCGACGCGGGGGACGGCCCCCTGCCTATCCGTGGGGAAACACGGGCCCTTCAAACCCACACCCACCAACAAATATCCACTAGCCACCCTTTCATCATATTCGACTCAACATGCGATCAATATGATGGATATCTCGGGCTGGACCTCCTCCAGAAACTCCATGCCACCATTGACTGCCATCAACGCCGCCTCCACTTCAGTCCAGCCCATCCCAACCAAGCATCAATCAACAAGAAAGAAAAAAAAAAAAAACACATCGTATAAAAATCAGAAACACCACCCCTCACACACCACACAAACACACACTACCATCAAACACTCACCTGTCCCAAATCACTCATACACCTGACCCCAACCCAACCTCTCACACTGCCTCACCTCATCCACCCCCATCACCACCACCCACCACACATCATCTGGACCCCTCCCCATCTTTTCCTGCCACTATCGCCTCCTCAATCACCATTCCACCCCACCACGAAGCTTGGGTAAAACTAAACAAACCTTCACATACCTCCGTCCTCTTCTCACCATCCATCCCCACCGGACCACTCTCTTCCTGTTTAGTAAGCCCCACCTTCCTCCCCCCACATGCCCATGAAATCTGTATCGCTAACCTCACCACAACCCCACTAACCCTACCAAGAGGACTCATCATCGGCGACACAGAAGAAGCCGAACCATGCCAAGCACCACCCCCAGACCATCCCTCTCTCCCCGACCTACCATCACACCTATCCCCTGCCCAAACCAACAGCCTCCGACAACTCCTCCTGGACTTTCAGGACCTATTCTCCTCCGGCCCAACCGACCTTGGCCATACTACCTATCTCAGCCATGAGATACACACGACCGGACCTCCAATTCGCCAACCATCACGACGAAAGAATCCAAAGCAACGGGCAGAAGAAGACCGGCAGGTCCAGGACATGCTAGATGCCGGCGTGATCTCCAACTCCACTAGCCCATGGTCCTCACCAGTGGTACTCGTACGGAAAAAAGATGGGACAATGCGCTTTTGCGTAGACTACTGCTGAGTCAACGACGTCACAGTCAAAGATGCAACTCCCCTACCCCGAATCGACGACTCACTAGACTCCTTACATGGCTCGACGTGGTTCTCCACCCGAGACCTACAATCAGGCTATTGGCAAGTCCCCGTACATCCCGACGACAAACACAAAACCGCCTTCTCAACATCAAACGGGAAGCATCATGAATTCAACGTTCTTCCTTTTGGACTCTGCAACGCCCCTGCCACATTCTCCCGTCTGATGGAGTCAGTCCTCAGTGGACTAACCTGGGAGACTTGTTTGGCGGATCTCGACGACGTCATCGTCTTCAGTCGTACCTGGGCCGTCCACCTCCACCGCCTCAAACAAGTGTTTCACCGCATACGCCAAGCAGGGCTAAAATTAAAACCAACAAAGTGCGTCTTGGCCGAGAGATCGGTTTCTTTCCTGGGACACCTAATTATCGCCGAAGGCATTTCACCAGACCCAGATAAACTACGTGCCATCACCGACATCCCTCTACCTCGTGACGTACATGAAACCAGAGCCTTCCTTGGTTTAACATCATACTATAGGCGGTTTGTCAAAGGATTTGCTGATATATCCAAACCCCTACATGATCTAACAAAAAAGGGCGAGCCGTTCGTGTGGACCGAACCAAGGAAAACAGCATTCACCACCCTCAAATCCAAATTAACCTCTGCCCTAGTAGTCGCTTTCCCAGACTACAACCTCCCATTCCGCCTGTATACTGACGTATCACTCATCACCATAGGGGCTGTCCTTGCACAAGTGCAAGATGGGAGGGAGCACATCATCGCTTGTGCCAGCTGCACCCTGAATCCTGCAGAATGGAACTACGTGGCCACCAAACGTGAGTGCCTAGGGATCATCTGGTCCCTAGAATACTTCCGTTCCTACATCTCAGGCACCCATGTGATAGTCATTACAGATCACCAATCCCTGCAATGTCTACGGCAATCAAACACCACCAATGCCCAACTGATACGGTGGCAAGAGACACTCGAAGAGTATGATTTCGAAATCGCATACCGACCAGGCAAACTCCACACAAACGCTGATACCCTGTCCCGTCTTCCAATCAATGCCATCTCGACAGAGCCAGACCTGGTCCAAATGTGGCACAACAAACAACGCCCTACCTGGATCCCACCGAACACATTCGCTAAACTCCACCCACACAGCGAACACCTCTTCGACCCAAACGGACACATCGTCCTAAGCCCCGCCACTGCCCACGACACCATGCTCCACCTCCATGCCCATAACGGCATCCACCTGGGAACAAAGAAACTGCTATAAGTCTTTAACGATATGTACTGGACCCCTAACCCATCCACCATCGCCAAGAAAATCATACAATCATGTCGAGCCTGTGCTTTAGGAAAGGACATCACCCGAACACCAGGCCCTACAGGAAAATTAACAGCACAAAAACCATGGCAACTACTCTCCTTAGGCGACGTTGGCCCTCTCACACCCAAAGCAGGCTACAAGTACATAATCACCTTTGTGGATGTATATTCAAAGTTTATCATCGCATGCCCCGCCAAAGATCACAGTGCAGTATCAGTTGCCGATGCCCTCACCCGACATGTATTCCCTTATTTTGGTATTCCACAGGCACTACATTCAGATAATGCTCCAGAATTTACAAGAAAAGTCTGGGAAGAACTAGCAAGCATATTCGGATACCACATCTCCAACTCATCCCCCTACTGGCCCCAGGGTAACAGCATCTGCGAGAGAAGCCATCGCTCCCTGATGAACGAGATCCGCACACGCATTATGCAAACAGGAAACGAAGACTGGCCTGCCCACGTCAAGATCATCCAATGGGGCTTAAATACATACCCACGAGAAGATGGAATAACTCCACATGAAAGAGTTTTCGGGGAATCGCCCCTACTCCTACCACTCCGCCACCACCTACAGCCACCCACCCCACCCTCCACCACCGACCCCCTCCACCACCTCAAACGCCACCTCCACCATCTGCATTCACAACAAGACTTAGCACCCGACATAACCCACTCCAACCCATACACACCTGGCCAGTCCGTAGTCGTCGCAAACCTACCTACCCCACCCAAAACCTCCCCCCGATTCAACGGCCCTTACAAAATTGTGCGAGTACCCAACCCATACCAAGTCATTATAGATCAACAAGGACAACACCGCACATACAGAAATCGCCACGTGTGCCCCTTCCACCCACCCGACACTGCCCACCCCCGCGCTAGGCCTACCTGCACCCCTGCCAGCACACCTGTCCACCCCGACCTTTCTCAGAATCACCCCCCAGACTCCTACTCCTACTCCTTCTCACCCCCTTCCTCAAACTCACCAGCAACCAGCCCACCCCCCGACACACCACCACCACAGGCCGAAACCACCACCACTTCACAACCTGCAATTCACCCACCTAACACCCATCCACCCACCACCTCCCAACCCACTCCGCCCATGCCGCCCACACCACCACAACCCCCCCCAAAAAAAAAAAAAACACACCACTCACCACCCCACCACCTCCACACGCACCACCACCCTCCCTCATGACCACTCTCATTACACGCGCCACACCGCGCCCCCAACCATCCCCCCCAACCCCCGCACACCCTCACCACCACCACGCACACAACCACCATCGCCACCCACACCCACCATCACCACTACCAGAATTCAAATCAGGACGCCTCTCACGCCCACCCACAAGATACACCCCGACACCTCCACCCATCGCACACCCATCCCAACACCCACCCCCTTCACATACCCCCCCAAACACCTCCCCCATAACCCTCCCCCTCCACCAAGCACGTTGGAATTTTCCCAATTCCCAATACCCCAAAGGACGACGCTCCTCCCACTGAATTAGTCCCAATAAAACCACCAACCTCCCGTCACTCTCCAGCATTCAAATTTCATCTCTTCACCAGGCACCATTCCCCGAGATGAAGGTGACGAAAGTCCATTGGAAACCCTACAACCGCCCACCAGCCAGAATCAGGGGCACCTACCACCTGCTACGCCTCCTACGCCGGACCAACCATCCGTCCTCCCTCCACCTCATGCTCAACCCCCATCAGGAGCCCAACACATTCACCACCCACTGGGTCAGCCTCACCCAACACCTTACCCCGGCCCACCAGACATCCACCTCCACCACCTACCACCTCCAGTCACGGGGCCATGACTTCAACAACGCGGAGGGTGGTAAAATGCCCGCCGTGCCCGCCGCCGGACCTCCCACCTCACCACCCCCCACACCACCACCGAGCCGCCACCCCACCACCACCCCAGGAGGACACACCGGTGAGTTTAGTGACCTCGGGCAAGAGGGTCATCAGGGCATCACGGTCCTGGGTCCCTATTACCCGCAAGTGCCCCAACCCCAGGTGATCAGGGAAAGTGAACTACTGTGCGGGCAGAGCAGTGATCGACAGAATAGGGGTGGGACTGAAACAAATTCAGTCCCAGGTAACACCGTATTGACGGCTTTGTTACACCCTCTAGGGCAGGAAGCCCAAGGGCAAGAGGCCCAAGGCTACGGCCTAAATAAAAGTAAAAAGGGAAAGACGACCCCAGGCTACGGCCTAAATAAAAGTAAAAAGGGAAAGACGACCCCAGGCTACGGCCTAAATAAAAGTAAAAAGGGAAAGACGACCCCAGGCTACAGCCTAAATAAAAGTAAAAAGGGAAAGACGACCCCAGGCTACGGCCTAATAGAGTGTGTGAAGGGGAAGGCGACCCCAGGCCCCGGCCTTAACACACTAGAGAGAGAGAGAGTTGCCCCTGTGCATCCCTCTCTTGCTGTTCTCCCCTTCAGGAGCAGCATCCCGTGGATGGTCCCAAGCCGCAGCGTGCGGGTGACCCCATTTGCCCGGCAGTTGTCTTTCATACGGGTAGACACTCGGCTCCGGCCGGGGCACGTACCAGGGTTGAGAATTCCCTGAAGGTAGACTCAATCCGTAATGGAGAGAGTGTGGCCTCTGCGCCCCTCCTTCCGGCTTGTCTCCTACTACGGAAGCAACACCACGCCGGCGGTCCCAAGCCGCGGCGAAAGGGCGACCCCGATCACCCTATAGGTGTACCCCGTACGCCGGGCAAGTTCACGGCTACAGCCAATATCTGTGATAGGGAAAAGAGACCCCCGGCTCCGGCCTCCAGACACACCCGAGAGGCCATGGGCAACGTGAGTACTCCTCCAGCCTCTTTCCCCTCGGGGAGCCCTTCGTCACCATCTGGGGATATAGCCCCGGAGGAGACGCTAGAGTGGTGGCAAGGCCCGATATCGGGCTTACCGCCCACACCCGGGAGTTCCTTGTTCCTGCCGGAGCCCCGTAGGAGATGCTGCCGCAGTCCAGTCCTGACAGCGCCTCTCCCTCTTGGTGCCCGCAGCCCCAGGACGCCCAGGCTAGACTCTCCAACCCCCGATGAAGGTGATTCGGGCTCCCTCACTCCCCGGAGCTGGAAGAAGCAGGCCCGAGTACTCCGGCTGTTTGGCCCCAGTCCTGAGGGCCACCTATCAGGTCGAGGCCCCCCAGACCAAAGGGCCTCCCTGCACCCCACCGGCGCGGCCCTAATACGAGGGCCGCCTCTCAGGTTGAGGCCCCCAGACGGGAGAGTCTCCCTGTGCTCTACCTTCGAGTGTAACTGACAGTGACTATACCCAGGAAACAGAGAAAACAGTGACAGTGACTCCGCAAGAAATCATAGTAAACAGTGGCCCATCAGAACTAAGTGCTAACAGGGCAGAAGTAACTTTGTGGATTATCCTAGTCCCTCCCCATATAAAGGAACCAGGGAGTTTTCTGTGAACATCGAGGTAAGGGCGCGGGTGAGTCAAAAGCTAAGTGTAGGCCTACGTGTCTCCGTGACAAGGTGACAGAGTCGAGTGTCGCTGTCCGCACCCTACCTCTTTTATAGTAATATTCCCAAACCAGACTCCCAACCTTGTGTATTCCTAAAGTGAACAATCCCATTTATATACTACCTCCAAGTGACATAAATCCTATTAAAGAAAACTCACACTCTCCCTGTGTGATTATTGTAGTGTGTATGATTACTCTGTGAAGCCAAGTGTTAACTCTGTATCTCTGTTTCCCTGTATCTTAAATATCATTCTATGTGTATTGTTACGAGTAGGATCTAGGTAATAGATGTGTTAAGGTATACTGCCTGGTTTTTATGTCCTGTTCCTTTGTTAGTGCTTTACTTCCGGTCTAGAAAGAGGACCCCGCTTCAGTAGCTAGTGTTTTTACGACGAGAAGTCGCCTTAAAAACACAACATTACAAGTACAGTATAGTATGGACATTTCCCAGTAAGTTGTTCTTCCTATGGTCAGCCTTTCGGTGTACAGCACTCAAGATCAGAACAGGCGTGGAAAATAAACACCCGCTTCCCATGTTTGCGGTGTCTATTCACCTGATAATTACACTTAATGCTTGCCAACTACACTTCACTGTTTTCACAAGTACAGGAGCTATAGAGTCTTCACTAAGCCGCACTGACACTGAACTGCACTGTCACTAAAACTGAAACGACTCCAAGTAAACTCAAGCTGAACTGAAAACTGACACAAATAGCTCTAGTCTCTTCCCCATCCATGTATAATCTTACATTAGACTCGAATCTTCGACTATAATCTAGCTACCACAGGTGCCAAATCAGAGACACCCAAAATATGCCTGAGTTTACTTACATTACGTAACACTCTAAATGCTTTAGCAAACAGACTGAAATAAAATTACATAACAGTCACACAGACAAAAACATTATACAGAAAAAGACCACAAAAATCAATTAAAAACTTATCAAATAACTCCACTTACAAATAGCAGGCTAGCTGGCAACTCTGACTTGTAACGGTAAAAATTCATGAAACACTGAGAAATTTCCCGTAAATCCTGCTTCTCAATTGTTCTAATAATTATACCACAGCTATTACTTGGTTATATGTTACTTACTGTTTCAGTTACATTACCAGCGAAATTACCTTAGATGCCCCCTTTATGTCTTTCCAGTAATTACTGTATATCTCGGCTCTTACCTTCATTTATGTGTTACCTTTTACTTTGACCTATATTACCTACAACTATATTTCAGCAGTTACTTTGAATTAGCTGTTTTGCTAATTACTCTGAGCAATATTATGAATGTACTGTACCTCAACAATTACCTTGAGTTTTATCTGAACTATTACCTGTCATTAGAGACGTTGCAATCCTTGCTGGTGAGACTGCAATAACACAGACCGATAGGCACAGTGTGAAGACAGCTCGCATTTTCATTATCAGGTTACCTGAAGGAAAGTTAGGTAATGGATAATATCTAACATCTTTGTAGCAAATTCTACTGCAAATACAGTACTTACACTACTACTACTACTACTACTACTACTTACTACTACTACTACTACTTACTACTACTACTACTACTACTTACTACTACTACTACTACTACTGTTCCAAGTTTTGCAGCAGCATTAGCAGGGGGAAGCACGGCAGAGATGTTGGTGCTTGAGCAGGATGTGGGGGTGCAGCCTGAGTTAGTGGGGAAGGTGAGTGCTGGAGCTGTGGTGGGACCGGAGGTGCAGAGTTGCCAATTTAGCGATTTTGTCGCTAGATTTGGCGACTTTCAATGTGGCTTAGCTACTTTTTTTAGTATTTAGCTATTCAGCGACATTTTGGCGACTTTTATTGCAGTTTGGCGACATTTTTAGAGATTTTTTTGTAATCAAAGCAGTAAATTAAAAATCGAAATATTCGTGAACGAAGTGATATCATTTGAATGGACATGATCTCGCGTCCCTGGACGTACTCTCCCTCACTGGCCTCATCGTTCTCGTCCAGTTCATGATCAGTCACAGTGCCGGCCAGACAAAGTAGGCTACCTGTGCTGCAATCCATGTCAGTACTAAGTGCGACCGAGTGTCTGCAACCAGCGAAACAAGGAATTTTGGATTTAGCTCAGATGTTTGTCGATGATGAAAGTACTCTAACTTGTACAGACTTTCAGTGGAGACGACTACATCATAAGGTGTGGAAGCAAGTCTCAGACACACTTAAACTCTGGTCAGAAATAGCAGACTACAAGGATGCCACAGGTGAAAACCCATACAGTGATCTTGCAGACCTAGCTCTAACTGTGCTTTCGTTACCACATTCTAATGCTGATGTTGAACGAGTATTTAGTCACATAAATATAGTGAAATCGAAGAAAAACAATGAGTGTAAATAGCGTGAGAGCAATCTTGACCATAAAGTATGGACTACGTAGGCAGGGATAATGCTGTCCTAACTATGATATCCCAGAAGCAGTATATAATAAGAAACATCGGTAAACAGTAGTCATACAGCAAAGCATCTTCTTCAAGCTTTCATGCAGCAGCATCCAGTCAGGCCATTGATGAGGAAGAAGAGCCAGACTGGGATGTGTTATCTCTGCTTTAATCATCTCATAGTAAGTACTAGTACATATGTGAAACAGTGTTCATCAGTAATTGTTTTTCTGTGTTGTATAACTTGCAGGTGTTAACGGGATAATCCTGTAGCATAATAACATTGTTAGATAAACGGCGTGAGGGGTAGAAGCCTAGTCCTACACATTACTCATATGTTCTGCCGTATTAATCAGTAGCTTGCCAAAGATGTGGATCAGCATATGATAAATGTCAGCCATATTAACTACTTTCTTAAGAGCCTTTATTAACTTTATTTAGCGACTTTTAGCTACTTTTTAGGTTAATCTAGAGATAGTTAGTTGGTAGGATTTGACAACTGTGCGGAGGTGGATGGAGGCAAATTTGGGAGAATTCATGGTGAGGATGGTGGGCCTGTGTTAGTAGAGAGAAGACAAGAGGTAACTGTTTGTGAGAAAGGTAGGAGAGTATTAAGTTGAGAAGAAAGGGAGAGTACAAAGTTATCTGGTGATGGGCATGGAGTTGGCGAGTGGTGATTGTGTGGCACAGGGAGTAATGGAAGAGGTGCGACAGAAAGTTGGACAAGCATTCCTGATGTACCTGTCACAGACTCAACTACCGGGGCAATAACCAGAATAAAAACATCACAACTGAGAAAAGAGACTGGTATCGATGTCACTGGACAGAATACAAAGCAGTTTCAAAAGCTGACCATGATTATACCACTGGTGATAAACTTTGTGATTGGCAACTTGTCGAGAGAAGAAGACCTAGAATGAAAAGATCTCAATTTAAAGGCATAACAGGCTCAAAGAAGAGTGATGTTCATGATATTAAAGAGGTAAAAAGAATTTTGGATGTGTTCTTAGGAAGAGTATATAAACAAGTATCTGTTGAGAGTATAAAGAATTTAATTCAGTGTTTTATTCACAGTGTTTTTATTACCTCTGTAACAAACACTGGGAAACTACAGATCATATAAAAGGGGTTCTGTGCTTAAGATTACTGAGAGAGCTATGGATAGAGATAATTTTGTGAAATGGAGATTTATGGCCAGAGGACATTATTTTACATAAGTTTTATGATAAGTCTAAGAGGACCTTCAACAAAAATTCAATCTAGATACTTATATATGTTTCTTTTATTATGGTCTAGAACACTTAGTATTTTTATTGCCTTGACTTGTGGTTGATTAACTGACTATAGTACAGTCACTGCTCGCATAATACGCGCTCAGAGAGCGCGAAATTAGTCATAACACGGTCTCATTTTTTTTTTAGTCCAAGAAATGGTCAAAATGCGATTTTGACAAATATTACACAGGTGGAGAAATTTCCTGTTTCTTAAAAGAACGTACTACGCTGCTACAATAGTGATAACGCGGTCAGAGGCCAACAATTGTGGAATATTTAGTCATTATGAAAGAAACTGGTCAAAACACTAAAAAAAAAAAAAAAAAAAAAAAAAGACAACACAGGCAGATTTAGTCATAGCACGCGTTGCATCTGCCCGTGACGTATGCATGTCATGTGTCAGGGCAGGGGGGTCGTCATGGTCTGCTGAGCATTCTTGAGCCACTCCAGTCAACCCTCTGCCTGCTCTCGGCCTCCAAAGGTGCTGTCTGTTAACTTTGCTCTTTTTTTGGCCACCTGACCCAGCTTAACCATGGCGCCCTACCGTTACTCAGCAAGACGGCGGAAGAGTTTGACCCAGGAGCAGAAGCTTGACTGATCAAGTGGACGGAGACAGGAGAACGTAATTGTGTCATCACTAAAAAGAGCCAAGTCAACGAGTCAACTATTCGTCTGACCCAGCACTTGTTTTGATGAAAATGTACCTGGTCATGTACTGCAACCAACGCAAGAGGGAAGGAGGTCCAATTGACTCGATAAATGTACCAAGGACTCTGTGGAGCCGGCGTGGCTAGGAGACCGTGCTGGAAAACACTGCCCTGCCTTGGAACTCCACTCCCCCTCCCCCCAAGAAGCCCGCAAACTCTTCAAAGTGAGGAATCCCCAGTGTCTGTATATACTGAAGTCATTATTAGGTAAGTAAATGTCTAGGGAAAAATCCCGAAAAATTTTCCCAAGACTTTATTTCATTGTATTTTTTTATCATTTGGTGTTTGATTATAGGTGTTTTATGTATGTACGTATATATATTTTTTTACAACCTGCCTCCTTTTGCAACAGGTTTTATCATCCTATTTTGAACTTACTATTTATATTTTCTTTTTTATAGAACAACTTTTAGATAGGAGTTGTATTTCTCATTGGACTTTTTTTTCTGGTACTTCTAAGCTTCCTTATATTGGATTTTTTTTTTTTTTTGCATTTTTAATATTGTAATTTAGGGGAGCATAATACTGTACATCATTATAGATAAAAAAAAATTGTATTTATAATTTTTGCTCCTTAAGGAAAAATATAGATGTGGTGCTGAAGAAAGTTATGATGTTATTTTTTTTCAAGAATAATTTCTTAAAGACGAGAGGCTGGGAGATATTGTTTTTATTGATGAAGAGTATACGGTTGTGGAATCAGCTGCTAGCTATTCAGAGAAATCAGTTAAATCATTTAGATGAAGATGTGACGGAGGGCTTGTTTGTCTGTGGAAAAAGAATGCTACCTTTAAAGTTAAAATAATATCTCTTGAAGCAAATATGATAATTTTGGAAATGTCAGTGACAGGTTTCACAATATTACTGGTAATTGTATCTAAAAAGTTATATTTGGAAGGATACCACCCTTGAACTATATTTAGAGTCACTGAGTAAGTTGGAGCAGGTTTTAATTAATTTTAGTTATGATAAAGTGTATTTTTAGGGGATTTTAATGCAGACACTTTTATAGGTAGGGCATGGAATAATCTCAGCAATTCTGTTGGGAAAAATGACCAAATATGTCTTGATTATAAGCTCTGTCTATCTATCTATATATTGCCAGACGCCTCAATCCCGTTTGGGGTGGCCATAAATAAAACGCCTCCACGTCGTCCTGTCCCCCGCCATTTCACTGCCCTGCTCCCAACTCACACACCCCTCTCTCATATACCTCTCCACCCCATCCCTCCATATCATCCTCGGCCTCCCCCTCCCTCTTCCCCCCTCCACCTCACTCACATACACTCTCTTCGTCAGTCTTTCACCCTCCATCCTCTCCACATGGCCAAACCACCTCAGTGTTTCCCTCATAACGCTTCCTATCACATCCACATCCACACCACAACGCTCCTTTATATCCTCATTCGTCAGCCTGTCTCTCCAGGTGACTCCACGGGCTCCTTTTGAATAACTCATTTCCACTGCTCTCACTCTTGACTTGTGTCCTTCCAACAACGTCGAAGCTTCACTTCCACACGTTAGAGTTGGTATCACAATACTGTCATGTAGTAACTTTTTCACTTCCATGCTCACTTCCCTGTTTCTTATCACTGCTTTCAAACAACCAGCAACCTTTCTTCCCTGCTGTACCCTTTCAAGCACTTCACCTTCCAAACCTCCATCCTTACTCATCACACTACCCAAGTAGTTAAACTATCTATCTGTATACCTAGGCTGCTTCCCCCAAGGAAAGGGAGGTAGCCGAGACAGGACGACACACTCCCCATTTACTCATCTATTCAAACACATTCGCATCTTAGCCCCAAAGGGGAGAACGGACAGATCCTCATCGCACCAAACTACACAAGGGTCAACTGCACAATGCAATCAGTGACATCCGCAGCAGGGCCCGACAGCAGAGCTGGTGAGTACTTAAACATACTCACATTTTCCAATTCCTCACCATCCAACCTCGCTGTACATTCACTGACTTCACCTCTCTCAAAGACCATCACTTTACTCTTCCCTACATTCACCTTTAGATTCCGTTTCTTACACACCCTCCCAAACTCATCCACCAAGCCTTGCAGCTCCCATTCGTCTTCACTCAACAACACAGTATCATCTGCAAACAACAGTACAGGGAGTTTCCAAACACTATCATCTCTCACCAGGGCCACTCCAACATCCACTACCCTACCTTGTATCTCTTCTATTACCCCATCCATGTACAGATTGAACAACCATGGAGACATGACACATCCCTGTTTCAACCCAACCTTCAAAGAGAAAAATTCACTTAGTTCACCATCCACACGCAATGCAGTCTTAGCACCCTCATACATACTCTTCACAGCATTCAACAACTTCCCATCTACTCCATACATTCTTAATACTTTCCACAGTCCTTGTGTATCCACCCTGTCATATGCTTTCTCCAAATCCATGAAAGCTGCATACAACTTCTTTCCCTTCTCTAAAAACTTTTTCACTAAAGATCTAAGAATGAATATCTGATCTACACAACCTCTTCCCTTCCTAAAGCCTCCCTGTTCTTCTCCAACTAATTCCTCTGTTCTTTCTCTAACTCTGTCAATAAGTATCCTACCATACACTTTTCCTATTATACTAAGAAGACAAATGCCCCTATGATTACCACACACTTCTTTTTCCCCTTTTCCTTTGTACAAGGGAATAATTTTACCTGACTTCCAATCCTCCGGGACTCTACCTTCCTCCCAGGCCAATCTACATATCTTCCACATCCATTCTACTACTATCTCTCCCCCATGCTTCAGCATTTTACCACACACTCCATCAATTCCTGGGGCTTTCCCCAATTTAACTTTCTTCATTGCTTCCACAACTTCTATCCTACTGATTTCTTCCTGTCTTCTCACCTCCCTCCTTCTCCCAGCCATTCCCCAGCCACTTATACTCACATTACTTCCATCCTCTATGTTCAACAATTCCTTAAAATGTTCTCTCCATCTGCTCACTTTTTCTCCCTTCTCCACCAGTAATCTACCATTTTTATCTTTCACTCCCCTGCTAACTTCACTTCCACCCTGTCTTACTCTCTTCACCTCTTTCCAGAACATTTTCTTACAGTCCCTCCACTTTACACTCAAATTACTTCCAAATTCCTCATCCACTCTCTTCTTACTCTCTCTTACTAATCTTTTCACCTCTCTCTTTCTACATATAACTCTCTCTTCCGCCTCTCAACTTCTTCCACGCCCCTATTTCTCATCCATTCATTGTATGCTTTCTTCTTTTGTGCCACAGCCTGTCTCACCTCTTCAGTCCACCACGCTGTGCCTTGCACCCCCCTCCGTCTTCTCTTCATCCCACACATCACATCCCATGCTGCACATATTTCTTCTGTAAATATCCTGCACACACCTTCCACGTCCCCTATCTGCTCCAGTTCATATTTGCCCAATCGTTCCTCCACTTCTCTCTGATACTCTCTCTTTTTCTCATCCTCTTGTAACCTTTCCACTCTCCTTGCAACTACTCCTTCCTCTCGCCTTTCCCTTCTTCTATTTCTTCATCGACCTTGGATCCTAATTCTGGCCACCACCAAGTAGTGGTCAGAAAGTCCAGTCTCCCAACCTCTATAAGCTCTAACATTCATTACACATCTTCGCATCCTTTCATCCACACACACATAATCAATCATTGCCTTCCTTTCATTCAGTTCACCACCCACCCTTCTCATCACTCGCCATTTTTTTTTTTTTTTTTTTTTTTTTTTTAGGAATGAGGAGGAAGGAAGGTTGTGGGGAGAGGAAGAGAAAGTGGGAAAAAGGAAGGAAGGAGGGGTGGAAAGATGGTGGGCTGACCACCTTGCTTTTTTTTTTTTTTTTTGCGTAGTGGGCGGATCACTTTTTTTTTTTTTTTTTTAAGCTAGCTAGCTGTTGGTTTTGTTTTGGGGTCATTGTTGGATTGTTTGGTACTGATTTGTTTGTCAGTGTTAGTTGGTGGATGGAGTATGTGTTTGTTGGTGGCTGCGGGTGTTATGTAAGTCTTGTCAGTGCTTGTTGGTGAATGATCGTAGTGTTGTTAGTGTTGTTTGGTAGATGCGAGTAGTGTTTGGGTTAATCACTTGTCAGTGTTGGTTGGTAGATGCGAGTAGTGTTTGGGTAAGTCAGAGTGTTTGTTAGTAGATGGGATTAGGGTTTGGGTAATTGCTGATATTACGTAGGCTACTAGGGAACCAGCGATGGAATGTGCGGTCCCGGTCTTCGGTTGCGTTTTTTAGATAGGTGTATGTGGCTTCGTTAGTTGTTTCAATTTTTTCCCAGAGTTTTTTAGCCTGTTTGTGTAGTCTTTTGTTGAGTGGTGGTGTTTTTCTGATTTCGTGTATCTGTTCGGTGTTTAGAGTGTATGGGTAGCGTTGATTGGTAGCAGATCTAAGGGATTTGTTTTGTATAATCTCTATTTTTTAAAGCTGGGAGTAACTGAAGGTGTGGGTAGGGACGGGGGGGCAGTCTAGTATAGGGAAAACTAGGGCTTTGACTAGGTGGGTTTTTATTTTCGTATTCATGTTTCTGAACCTCAGTAACCGGCTTAGAGCTCCAATTACTTTGTTTTTTCTGTCTTGGACACTTCCTAGGTAGCCTCTGTAGTTGATTTTCATACCTAGCATTTTGCCTTCGTTTTTTGGTTCCATTATTTCGTCGTTAACTATAAGAGGTTCTTTCCTTGTGTTGGGCAGCTGAATTACTGTGAATTTATTAATGTTAGTTTTCATTTTCCACTGTGTCTCGTTGTTATTTATTTTCTCTACTTCGTGTTCTGTGCGTGAATTCGTGATGAGTCTGGATGGTCCCGGGTAGTTAATGATCTGTGTGATGTCATCGGCATAGCTGATGTTAATGCCGTGTGTTGCCTGAGGGTGTCGCTTGTATATATGGTAAATAGTGTGGGAGATGGGACACTGCCCTGGGGGACGCCACATCCCAGGGGAAGCTTTCTCGGTATAGTTTTTTATTTTAATTTTGGCAACTCGATCATCCAGGAAGTCGCATAATATTTTTTCCGTGATAGTGGGAAGATTGATGTTCAGGATTTTGTATTTTAGTCCTAAGTGCCATACCTTGTCAAATGCCTTGGTAATGTCCCTGAGGACTAAGTGGCACTGTCCCTTGTTGGATTTGTTGATTGCAACGTATTCTGTTGCAATTGCTGTGGCTTGTGTTGTACCCCTGGGGAAGCGGAATCCATATTGGTGTTCGTTATACAAGGAGTTTGTTTCTAGGAAAATTCTTAATCTTTTGTTGATAATTCTTTCTAAGATTTTTCCAGGGACTTCAAGAAGGGAAATTGGTCTATAATTTTCTACACGGTGAGGGTTACTGTTCTTTTTGGGTATTAGTTTGATAGTGGCTTGTTTAAATTTATCAGGAAGTAGCCTGCAGAGATGGTTGTGTTAAAGATTTTTCTTAGTACGTCCTTTGCTATGTTAAGTAGGTTGGATAAAATGGTTTTATTAAATCCGCTATCTCCGGGGCACGTTTTCTTCATATTTTTTATTATTTCTGTGATTTTCCCTATAGGGATGGGTGTTGTAAATATCGACTGTGAGTCCAGCCTATCCGGATTTGCTGTGTGGTAGGGAGTGAGTCTGTTTTGGTTGTTTTGTAGGAATTCTTTGACTATATCTTCCTGTCTTGGGTTGTTTATTTCATCATGGTTGTGTTGGAAAATTGCTTCCCAGTGACGTCTGTGAGCAGTTGCCTGCTCCCTAGGGGAGTGTAATCTGCCGCCGCGTGGGTCAAGGACGTAGTGGACGTCTGGAGTTGAGGTGCCGGTTAGGTTTTTTATTTTTCACCAGAAGGTGGCGGGGTCATTGTATGAGTCTGCCGTGTTGGATATTGTCTCAGACCAGTGTGTGTTATGTTCATTAAGGAGTGATGTATGTTGCTGGGTTTGTAAAGATTTGTATAGTCTGTAATGTGCACGTGTCCAGCCGTGTATTAGTGAGTGTGCTCCGAGAGCGTTGTATCTTATGATGAGTGTCTATGTGTGTCTGCTGTGAGCTGGGTGGTTGAGTGTTCTGTATATAGTTGTAGGTATGTTGTTACTAATTACATTGTTTATTATAGTGTACCAGTTGTCAAGGGCCTGATCTATTTCCTCGAGTGTGCTTTCATCTGGGATGGAGAAGTTATGTAGAGCTGTTGTTATTTCCTGTTAAAAATTTTCCCAATTGGCTTGGGAGAAATTTGGTCTAGGTTGGGCAGGAATCGATATTGGCGCGGTGGTGATGGTGGCAATTATGGGGGTGTGGTCACTGGTGGTGAGGGGTCCAGGGGAGAAGTGGATGTTGTGATGTGTATTCATGTTACTGAGTGCTATGTCGGGTGTGGTGGAGGAGTTGTGTGAGTGATAGGTAGGGAAATGCGGTCCTATGAATCTTAGTGTTGTGTCGTGGATAAGTTGGGCAATTTGTCTACCTACAGTGTTTGTGTTTCTGTTACATAGGAGGTGATGTTTGGCATTTAGGTCTCCTATTAAGTATACAGGGGAGTTTCTCTTAAACAGGTTGATGAAGTCTGGGGTTGGTAGATATGGACGGCTTGGGGGGAGGTAAGTTGTTGTTATTATTATTTTTCCTGTGTGTGTGTGTGTGTATTTCAGCGGCTAACATGTCTGATAGAAAGTGATCTAGGATTTTATATTGTATTTTGTTTTTTATTGCTTTTGCTACACCGTCCATGTGGCGGTTGGATATATTTCTTTTGTGTGTGGTGTATCCAGGGATGTGAAGTGTGTGTTGTGTGGGGATACCGTGGCTGTTTATTAATATTATGTCTGGGTCTATGTATACCATGTATACCTGCAGATCATTTTATGCCTGAAGAGGGTATTGGCTATCACCAACCCCCTCCCAGCACAAATGTCCACTAACGAACTGCCATTCTCATCTATCTCAGCAGGCACACCCCACTCACCAACTATTCCATCCACCTTCACATTCCCTACTTTACCATGCATATCACCGATCAAAAACACTCTCTCATTCCCTCCAAACTTTTCCATGTACACTTCCACATTTGTTCAGAACTCTTCTCTCACTCTGCTTGCACGATCTTGCATTGGTGCACACACACACACACAATCGCCCACATTTGTATTCCAACTTTCAACCTTACCCACACAATCCTTGACCCAAGTGATCCATACTGTCTTATGCTCTTCTTCCATCTTTTACTCACAACTATACATACTTCTTCCTTTGCCCTCTCATTTTCACCTACTCCTGCACATATACCCCATCCATACTCCCATTCTCTCACACTTTCTCCACACCGTTTTGTTTCAGTTATTCCACATACATCCACTTTCTCACCCTCAAGCACCTGAACAATCTCTCTCTCTTTCACCTCATCATTCGCTCCTCTTACATTCCATGTTGCCATTACCAAGTCCTTTGTCCAGTCCTGGACCGTCATCGTTTGGTCAGTCCTTGTCCGAGGCTTCTTGTTTGTCTTTTTAGTTAGTTGTTTTCCGGGGAGGGGCACTAACCCTCCGCCAACCCTTTTAGTCGCTTTTTACGACAAGCAGGGATACTGGGGAGTATTCTTGAAAACCCCCCCTACCTTACAATAACTCTTACACAAAATGGTTAGACAATATTATAGGCAGATATTCCAAAAATGTGATAATTTCTAATATACAGGTGCTATATTATTCTACTGGGTCAGACCATTTATCTGTGTCTATATGTATGCATGTAAATTGCCCTGAAGAGTGTTTTTGTACATTTATTCAGGAAGAAGCAGGTGTTAGGGAATTTTTTAAACTGGAACATTCTAAATGCTGATGATATAAAAGCAATAGAAAAAGATGTTAGTAACGATTTTACAAGGATGATTGCACATGAAACATTCAGTTGCCAGGTTACTGGATGCTAACATAAGCAGCATATTCAGGAACTTCATATTTTTTATGAGCAACTGATATATTCATTAGCATCTCGTACTAAGAAATATAAGTGCAGAGGATAAGAAAAAATTAATATAAGATTAAACCTGGTTGGAACAGAAATGTTAAAGCACTGTACGAGAGATCATGCTGTGACTACATGGAATGGTTAAAAAAGGGCAAAGAAAGAAATTCAGAGGAGTACATGAAGATGGTTGGTAGCAGGAAAGAATTTAAATTAGCATTCTCAGAGTGCAAGAAGGAAGAAATTAGTGAAAGATCAAAAGCTGTGGAAGAAATTTCACAAGTAAGAATATGACAGCCTTTTGGAAAGAAATCAAGGAACAAAGTAATAAAATATGGTCATCAAAAGTAGTAGATTGGACAATAATGATAAGGAAATAATAAACATTCTCAATGGAAGAATGCTCAGAGGAGTTGATGTTAATAGTGGTAATGAAGAGGACTCCTTTCTTACAGCATTAAATATAGGGGGAAAATTAAAAGAAAGTTTTGTATATGCATATCAATTGAAAGACTTTCTTTGTTAATTAACCCCCCCCATCCCGACGTTTTCTGGGCAGTGGTACGCCCCAGTCCCGACATTTTTGGACCTTCTTTTTTTTGGCTCAAACATCCACTTTTGGTGAGAAACATCGAAAATTCATAGAGAAATCGCTCACCTGAGGTTTAAAATACTCAGTCCAGGTAGGAGTACCTCCTTACCTTACAGGGTTTTCTATCAGGCTGGCTGCAAAGAAAACGAGTTCTATGGGAGGATAACTACTCCACACCACTCATAAACGGTATTTATTTATTTATTTTGTACGAATTTATATGTTGTACAAGAGTATGTTGGTTTTCAAACGGTAATATAGGCATTATAAGCATTGTTACGTCTCCGGGATATGAGTGCACATCATGTGAGGACGTGAATTCACGTCTCTGGGACGGGGTGGGTTAAGGTATTTAATGAAGCTATAGGGCATGATGGCTTACATTGTGTTTTACTAAAGCACGCATCAGTGGAGTTTTAAGTATTTTAACTTATTCTATCAACAGTTGTTTTACTCATTGTTATATACCTGTTGAAATGCTAAAGGTGATATCACACTGAAAGGTAATGCAGCAGACTCCATTAACTATAGACCAGTAATGGTTTCATCTTGTCTTTTTAAAAACTTAGAACTTCTTTTTTTAAATATTTTAGGTGAGAAAGTATATTTTGACTCCAAAGCATTTGGTTTCTTTAATGAAATGTCTTCAGGAGATGCTTGTTTTTTTTTTTTAAGAAACCATTAGTTCTCATACAGAAGGAGGCAGAAAATCATATATTGTTTTTATGGCTCTATCAAAAGCCTTTGATAATGTTAATCATTTTAAACTGGATGATATTCTGCTGGAGAGAGGAGTTCCTACTGACTTAACATTAATTTTAATGAGATATTTAAGAAATCAGTTTGCATGAATTGCATAGAATGGCTGTAAAGAAATGTGTTATACAAGCATTAAAGGAGTGATCAAGGAGGAGTTCTATTTCCTTTACTTTTTAAACTGTACATGGATAATTTTTTAAAAACTGACGGAAATTGATATGGGTTGCTGCCTTGAGGTTGTAAAATTGAATGCGGTTGCATATGCTGATGATATTGCTTTACTAGCTGGTAGTGAAGAGCGTATTTTATATTTGTGTGCCATATTTGAATAGAATATTAATAGTTTGAGTTTTAGAATTGACAAAGAATTTTTTTTTTTTTTTCAGAGTAACAAGAAATAGGCACATGGCGTCCTTTATTTAAATCGGTATGAAGCAGTCAGTGAATACATATATTTAGGCCATATAACTCAAGACAACTTCTTTGATAATCATGATATTTTTTTTTCAAATTGAACTCGTTTTATCTATCTATCTATTGCCAGACGCCTCAATCCCGTTTGGGGTGGCCACAAACAAATCGCCTCCAAGTCGCCCTGTCCCCCGCCATTTCACTACCCTGCTCCCAACTCACACCCCCCTCTCTCATATACCTCTCCACCCGATCCCTCCATCTCATCCTCGGCCTCCCCCTCCCTCTTCCCCCCTCCACCTCACTCACATACACTCTCTTCGTCAGTCTCTCACACTCCATCCTCTCCACATGGCCAAACCACTTCAGTGTGTTCCTCATAACGTTTCCTATCACATCCACATCAACACCACAACGCTCCTTTATATCCGCATTCGTCAGCCTGTCTCTCCATGTGACTCCACAGGCTCCTCTTAAATAACTCATTTCCACTGCTCTCACTCTTGACTTGTGTCCTTCCAACAACGTCCAAGCTTCACTTCCGTACGTTAGAGTTGGTATCACAATACTGTCATGTAGTAACTTTTTCACTTCCATGCTCACTTCCCTGTTTCTTATCACTGCTTTCAAAGAACCAGCAACCTTTCTTCCCTGCTGTACCCTTTCAGTCACTTCGCCCTCCAAACCTCCATTCTTACTCATCACACTACCCAAGTACTTAAACGTACTCACATTTTCCAATTCCTCACCATCCAACCTCGCTGTACATTCACTGACTTAACCTCTCTCAGAGACCATCTTTTTACTCTTCCCTACATTCACCTTTAGATTCCGTTTCTTACACACTCTCCCAAACTCATCCACCAAGCCTTGCAGCTCCCCTTCGTCTTCACTCAACAACACAGTATCATCTGCAAACAACATTACAGGGAGTTTCCAAACATTATCCTCTCTCACCAGTGCCGCTCCAACATCCACTACCCTACCTTGTACCTCTTTTATTACCCCATCCATGTACAGATTGAACAGCCATGGAGACATGACACATCCCTGTTTCAAACCAACTTTCAAAGAGAAAAATTCACTTAGTTCACCATCCACACGCACTGCAGCCTTAGCACCATCATACATACTCTTCACAGCATTCAACAACTTCCCATCTACTCCATATATTCTTAATACCTTCCACAGTCCTTGTCTATCCACCCTGTCATATGCTTTCTCCAAATCCATGAAAGCCGCATACAACTTCTTTCCCTTCTCTAGAAACTTTTTCACTAAAGATCTAAGAACGAATATCTGATCTACACAACCTCTTCCCTTCCTAAAGCCTCCCTCTTCTTCTCCAACTAATTCCTCTGTTCTTTCTCTAACTCTGTCAGTAAGTATCCTACCATACACTTTTCCTCTTATACTAAGAAGACAAATGCCCCTATGATTACCACACACTTCTTTTTCCCCTTTTCCTTTGTACAAGGGAATAATTATACCTGACTTCCAATCCTCCGGGACTCTACCTTCCTCCCAGGCCAATCTACACATCTTCCACATCCATTCTACTACAATCTCTCCCCCATGCTTCAGCATTTCACCACACACTCCATCAATTCCTGGGGCTTTCCCCAATTTAACTTTCTTCATTGCTTCCACAACTTCTATCCTACTGATTTCTTCCTGTCTTCTCACCTCCCTCCTTCTCCCAGCCATTCTCCAGCCACTTATACTCGCATTACTTCCATCCTCTGTGTTCAACAATTCCTTAAAGTGTTCTCTACATCTGCTCACTTTTTCCCCCTTCTCCACTAGTAATCTACCATTTTTATCTTTCACTCCCCTGCTAACTTCACTTCCACCCTGTCTTCCTCTCTTCACCTCTTTCCAGAACATTTTCTTACAGTCCCTCCACTTTACACTCAAATTCTTTCCAAATTCCTCATCCACTCCCTTCTTACTCTCTCTTATTAATCTTTTCACCTCTCTCTTTCTACATATAACTCTCTCTTCCGCCTCTCAACTTCTTCCACGCCCCTATTTCTCATCCATTCATTGTATGCTTTCTTCTTTTGTGCCACAGCCTGTCTCACCTCTTCAGTCCACCACGCTGTTCCTTGCACCCCCCTCCGTCTTCTCTTCCTCCCACACACCACATCACATGCTGCACATATTTCTTCTGTAAATATCCTGCACACACCTTCCACGTCCCCGATCTGCTCCAGTTCATATTTGCCCAATCGTTCCTCCACTTCTCTCTGATACTCTGCCTTTTTCTCATCCTCTTGTAACCTTTCCACTCTCCTTGCAACTATTCCTTCCTCTCGCCTTTCCCTTCTTCTATTTCTCCATCGTACTTGGATCCTAATTCTGACCACCACCAAGTAGTGGTCAGAAAGTCCACTCCCCAGCCTCTATAAGCTCTAGCATCCATTACACATCTTTGCATCCTTTCATCCCCACACATAATCAATCATTGCCTTCCTTTCATTCAGTTCACCACCCACCCTTCTCACCACTCGCCATTTTTTTTTTTTTTTTTTTTTTAGGAAGGGGGAGGAAGGAAGGTTGTGGGGAGAGGAAGAGAAAGTGGGAAAAAGGAAGGAAGGAGGGGTGGAAAGATGGTGGGCTGACCCCTTGCTTTTTTTTTTTTTTTTTTTTTCATGGTTGGCGGACCATTTTTTTTTTTTTTTTTTTTTTTAAGCTAGCTAGCTGTTGGTTTTGTTTTGAGGTCATTCTTGGATTGTTTGGTACTGATTTGTTTGTCAGTGTTAGTTGGTGGATGGAGTATGTGTTTGTTGGTGGCTGCGGGTGTTATGTGAGTAAGTCTTGTCAGTGCTTGTTGGTGAATGATCGTAGTGTTGTTAGTGTTGTTTGGTAGATGCGAGTAGTGTTTGGGTTAATCACTTGTCAGTGTTGGTTGGTAGATGCGAGTAGTGTTTGGGTAAGTCAGAGTGTTTGTTAGTAGATGGGATTAGGGTTTGGGTAATTGCTGATATTACGTAGGCTACTAGGGAACCAGCGATGGAATGTGCGGTCCCGGTCTTCGGTTGCGTTTTTTAGATAGGTGTATGTGGCTTCGTTAGTTGTTTCAATTTTTTCCCAGAGTTTTTTAGCCTGTTTGTGTAGTCTTTTGTTGAGTGGTGGTGTTTTTCTGATTTCGTGTATCTGTTCGGTGTTTAGAGTGTATGGGTAGCGTTGATTGGTAGCAGATCTAAGGGATTTGTTTTGTATAATCTCTATTTTTTAAAGCTGGGAGTAACTGAAGGTGTGGGTAGGGACGGGGGGGTAGTCTAGTATAGGGAAAACTAGGGCTTTGACTAGGTGGGTTTTTATTTTCGTATTCATGTTTCTGAACCTCAGTAACCGGCTTAGAGCTCCAATTACTTTGTTTTTTCTGTCTTGGACACTTCCTAGGTAGCCTCTGTAGTTGATTTTCATACCTAGCATTTTGCCTTCGTTTTTTGGTTCCATTATTTCGTCGTTAACTATAAGAGGTTCTTTCCTTGTGTTGGGCAGCTGAATTACTGTGAATTTATTAATGTTAGTTTTCATTTTCCACTGTCTCGTTATTTATTTTCTCTACTTCGTGTTCTGTGCGTGAATTCGTGATGAGTCTGGATGGTCCCGGGTAGTTAATGATCTGTGTGATGTCATCGGCATAGCTGATGTTAATGCCGTGTGTTGCCTGAGGGGTGTCGCTTGTATATATGGTAAATAGTGTGGGAGATGGGACACTGCCCTGGGGGACGCCACATCCCAGGGGGAAGCTTTCTCCGGTATAGTTTTTTATTTTAATTTTGGCAACTCGATCATCCAGGAAGTCGCATAATATTTTTTCCGTGATAGTGGGAAGATTGATGTTCAGGATTTTGTATTTTAGTCCTAAGTGCCATACCTTGTCAAATGCCTTGGTAATGTCCCTGAGGACTAAGTGGCACTGTCCCTTGTTGGATTTGTTGATTGCAACGTATTCTGTTGCAATTGCTGTGGCTTGTGTTGTACCCCTGGGGAAGCGGAATCCATATTGGTGTTCGTTATACAAGGAGTTTGTTTCTAGGAAAATTCTTAATCTTTTGTTGATAATTCTTTCTAAGATTTTTCCAGGGACTTCAAGAAGGGAAATTGGTCTATAATTTTCTACACGGTGAGGGTTACTGTTCTTTTTGGGTATTAGTTTGATAGTGGCTTGTTTAAATTTATCAGGGAAGTAGCCTGCAGAGATGGTTGTGTTAAAGATTTTTCTTAGTACGTCCTTTGCTATGTTAAGTAGGTTGGATAAAATGGTTTATTAAATCCGCTATCTCCGGGGCACGTTTTCTTCATATTTTTTATTATTTCTGTGATTTTCCCTATAGGGATGGGTGTTGTAAATATCGACTGTGAGTCCAGCCTATCCGGATTTGCTGTGTGGTAGGGAGTGAGTCTGTTTTGGTTGTTTTGTAGGAATTCTTTGACTATATCTTCCTGTCTTGGGTTGTTTATTTCATCATGGTTGTGTTGGAAAATTGCTTCCCAGTGACGTCTGTGAGCAGTTGCCTGCTCCCTAGGGGAGTGTAATCTGCCGCCGCGTGGGTCAAGGACGTAGTGGACGTCTGGAGTTGAGGTGCCGGTTAGGTTTTTTATTTTTCACCAGAAGGTGGCGGGGTCATTGTATGAGTCTGCCGTGTTGGATATTGTCTCAGACCAGTGTGTGTTATGTTCATTAAGGAGTGATGTATGTTGCTGGGTTTGTAAAGATTTGTATAGTCTGTAATGTGCACGTGTCCAGCCGTGTATTAGTGAGTGTGCTCCGAGAGCGTTGTATCTTATGATGAGTGTCTATGTGTGTCTGCTGTGAGCTGGGTGGTTGAGTGTTCTGTATATAGTTGTAGGTATGTTGTTACTAATTACATTGTTTATTATAGTGTACCAGTTGTCAAGGGCCTGATCTATTTCCTCGAGTGTGCTTTCATCTGGGATGGAGAAGTTATGTAGAGCTGTTGTTATTTCCTGTTAAAAATTTTCCCAATTGGCTTGGGAGAAATTTGGTCTAGGTTGGGCAGGAATCGATATTGGCGCGGTGGTGATGGTGGCAATTATGGGGGTGTGGTCACTGGTGGTGAGGGGTCCAGGGGAGAAGTGGATGTTGTGATGTGTATTCATGTTATTGAGTGCTATGTCGGGTGTGGTGGAGGAGTTGTGTGAGTGATAGGTAGGGAAATGCGGTCCTATGAATCTTAGTGTTGTGTCGTGGATAAGTTGGGCAATTTGTCTACCTACAGTGTTTGTGTTTCTGTTACATAGGAGGTGATGTTTGGCATTTAGGTCTCCTATTAAGTATACAGGGGAGTTTCTCTTAAACAGGTTGATGAAGTCTGGGGTTGGTAGATATGGACGGCTTGGGGGGAGGTAAGTTGTTGTTATTATTATTTTTCCTGTGTGTGTGTGTGTGTATTTCAGCGGCTAACATGTCTGATAGAAAGTGATCTAGGATTTTATATTGTATTTTGTTTTTTATTGCTTTTGCTACACCGTCCATGTGGCGGTTGGATATATTTCTTTTGTGTGTGGTGTATCCAGGGATGTGAAGTGTGTGTTGTGTGGGGATACCGTGGCTGTTTATTAATATTATGTCTGGGTCTATGTATACCATGTATACCTGCAGATCATTTTATGCCTGAAGAGGGTATTGGCTATCACCAACCCCCTCCCAGCACAAATGTCCACTAACGAACTGCCATTCTCATCTATCTCAGCAGGCACACCCCACTCACCAACTATTCCATCCACCTTCACATTCCCTACTTTACCATTCATATCACCGATCAAAAACACTCTCTCATTCCCTCCAAACTTTTCCATGTACACTTCCACATTTGTTCAGAACTCTTCTCTCACTCTGCTTGCACGATCTTGCATTGGTGCACACACACACACACAATCGCCCACATTTGTATTCCAACTTTCAACCTTACCCACACAATCCTTGACCCAAGTGATCCATACTGTCTTATGCTCTTCTTCCATCTTTTACTCACAACTATACATACTTCTTCCTTTGCCCTCTCATTTTCACCTACTCCTGCACATATACCCCATCCATACTCCCATTCTCTCACACTTTCTCCACACCGTTTTGTTTCAGTTATTCCACATACATCCACTTTCTCACCCTCAAGCACCTGAACAATCTCTCTCTCTTTCACCTCATCATTCGCTCCTCTTACATTCCATGTTGCCATTACCAAGTCCTTTGTCCAGTCCTGGACCGTCATCGTTTGGTCAGTCCTTGTCCGAGGCTTCTTGTTTGTCTTTTTAGTTAGTTGTTTTCCGGGGAGGGGCACTAACCCTCCGCCAACCCTTTTAGTCGCTTTTTACGACAAGCAGGGATACTGGGGGAGTATTCTTGAAAACCCCCCCTACCTTACAATAACTCTTACACAAAATGGTTAGACAATATTATAGGCAGATATTCCAAAAATGTGATAATTTCTAATATACAGGTGCTATATTATTCTACTGGGTCAGACCATTTATCTGTGTCTATATGTATGCATGTAAATTGCCCTGAAGAGTGTTTTTGTACATTTATTCAGGAAGAAGCAGGTGTTAGGGAATTTTTTAAACTGGAACATTCTAAATGCTGATGATATAAAAGCAATAGAAAAAGATGTTAGTAACGATTTTACAAGGATGATTGCACATGAAACATTCAGTTGCCAGGTTACTGGATGCTAACATAAGCAGCATATTCAGGAACTTCATATTTTTTATGAGCAACTGATATATTCATTAGCATCTCGTACTAAGAAATATAAGTGCAGAGGATAAGAAAAAATTAATATAAGATTAAACCTGGTTGGAACAGAAATGTTAAAGCACTGTACGAGAGATCATGCTGTGACTACATGGAATGGTTAAAAAAGGGCAAAGAAAGAAATTCAGAGGAGTACATGAAGATGGTTGGTAGCAGGAAAGAATTTAAATTAGCATTCTCAGAGTGCAAGAAGGAAGAAATTAGTGAAAGATCAAAAGCTGTGGAAGAAATTTCACAAGTAAGAATATGACAGCCTTTTGGAAAGAAATCAAGGAACAAAGTAATAAAATATGGTCATCAAAAGTAGTAGATTGGACAATAATGATAAGGAAATAATAAACATTCTCAATGGAAGAATGCTCAGAGGAGTTGATGTTAATAGTGGTAATGAAGAGGACTCCTTTCTTACAGCATTAAATATAGGGGGAAAATTAAAAGAAAGTTTTGTATATGCATATCAATTGAAAGACTTTCTTTGTTAATTAACCCACCCCATCCCGACGTTTTCTGGGCAGTGGTACGCCCCAGTCCCGACATTTTTGGACCTTCTTTTTTTTGGCTCAAACATCCACTTTTGGTGAGAAACATCGAAAATTCATAGAGAAATCGCTCACCTGAGGTTTAAAATACTCAGTCCAGGTAGGAGTACCTCCTTACCTTACAGGGTTTTCTATCAGGCTGGCTGCAAAGAAAACGAGTTCTATGGGAGGATAACTACTCCACACCACTCATAAACGGTATTTATTTATTTATTTTGTACGAATTTATATGTTGTACAAGAGTATGTTGGTTTTCAAACGGTAATATAGGCATTATAAGCATTGTTACGTCTCCGGGATATGAGTGCACATCATGTGAGGACGTGAATTCACGTCTCTGGGACGGGGTGGGTTAAGGTATTTAATGAAGCTATAGGGCATGATGGCTTACATTGTGTTTTACTAAAGCACGCATCAGTGGAGTTTTAAGTATTTTAACATATTCTATCAACAGTTGTTTTACTCATTGTTATATACCTGTTGAAATGCTAAAGGTGATATCACAATGAAAGGTAATGCAGCAGACTCCATTAACTATAGACCAGTAATGGTTTCATCTTGTCTTTTTAAAAACTTAGAACTTCTTTTTTTAAATATTTTAGGTGAGAAAGTATATTTTGACTCCAAAGCATTTGGTTTCTTTAATGAAATGTCTTCAGGAGATGCTTGTGTTTTTTTTTTTTTTTTTTTTTTTTTTTTTTAAGAAACCATTAGTTCTCATACAGAAGGAGGCAGAAAATCATATATTGTTTTTATGGCTCTATCAAAAGCCTTTGATAATGTTAATCATTTTAAACTGGATGATATTCTGCTGGAGAGAGGAGTTCCTACTGACTTAACATTAATTTTAATGAGATATTTAAGAAATCAGTTTGCATGAATTGCATAGAATGGCTGTAAAGAAATGTGTTATACAAGCATTAAAGGAGTGATCAAGGAGGAGTTCTATTTCCTTTACTTTTTAAACTGTACATGGATAATTTTTTAAAAACTGACGGAAATTGATATGGGTTGCTGCCTTGAGGTTGTAAAATTGAATGCGGTTGCATATGCTGATGATATTGCTTTACTAGCTGGTAGTGAAGAGCGTATTTTATATTTGTGTGCCATATTTGAATAGAATATTAATAGTTTGAGTTTTAGAATTGACAAAGAATTTTTTTTTTTTTTTCAGAGTAACAAGAAATAGGCACATGGCGTCCTTTATTTAAATCGGTATGAAGCAGTCAGTGAATACATATATTTAGGCCATATAACTCAAGACAACTTCTTTGATAATCATGATATTTTTTTTTCAAATTGAACTCGTTTTATCTATCTATCTATTGCCAGACGCCTCAATCCCGTTTGGGGTGGCCACAAACAAATCGCCTCCAAGTCGCCCTGTCCCCCGCCATTTCACTACCCTGCTCCCAACTCACACCCCCCTCTCTCATATACCTCTCCACCCGATCCCTCCATCTCATCCTCGGCCTCCCCCTCCCTCTTCCCCCCTCCACCTCACTCACATACACTCTCTTCGTCAGTCTCTCACACTCCATCCTCTCCACATGGCCAAACCACTTCAGTGTGTTCCTCATAACGTTTCCTATCACATCCACATCAACACCACAACGCTCCTTTATATCCGCATTCGTCAGCCTGTCTCTCCATGTGACTCCACAGGCTCCTCTTAAATAACTCATTTCCACTGCTCTCACTCTTGACTTGTGTCCTTCCAACAACGTCCAAGCTTCACTTCCGTACGTTAGAGTTGGTATCACAATACTGTCATGTAGTAACTTTTTCACTTCCATGCTCACTTCCCTGTTTCTTATCACTGCTTTCAAAGAACCAGCAACCTTTCTTCCCTGCTGTACCCTTTCAGTCACTTCGCCCTCCAAACCTCCATTCTTACTCATCACACTACCCAAGTACTTAAACGTACTCACATTTTCCAATTCCTCACCATCCAACCTCGCTGTACATTCACTGACTTAACCTCTCTCAGAGACCATCTTTTTACTCTTCCCTACATTCACCTTTAGATTCCGTTTCTTACACACTCTCCCAAACTCATCCACCAAGCCTTGCAGCTCCCCTTCGTCTTCACTCAACAACACAGTATCATCTGCAAACAACATTACAGGGAGTTTCCAAACATTATCCTCTCTCACCAGTGCCGCTCCAACATCCACTACCCTACCTTGTACCTCTTTTATTACCCCATCCATGTACAGATTGAACAGCCATGGAGACATGACACATCCCTGTTTCAAACCAACTTTCAAAGAGAAAAATTCACTTAGTTCACCATCCACACGCACTGCAGCCTTAGCACCATCATACATACTCTTCACAGCATTCAACAACTTCCCATCTACTCCATATATTCTTAATACCTTCCACAGTCCTTGTCTATCCACCCTGTCATATGCTTTCTCCAAATCCATGAAAGCCGCATACAACTTCTTTCCCTTCTCTAGAAACTTTTTCACTAAAGATCTAAGAACGAATATCTGATCTACACAACCTCTTCCCTTCCTAAAGCCTCCCTCTTCTTCTCCAACTAATTCCTCTGTTCTTTCTCTAACTCTGTCAGTAAGTATCCTACCATACACTTTTCCTCTTATACTAAGAAGACAAATGCCCCTATGATTACCACACACTTCTTTTTCCCCTTTTCCTTTGTACAAGGGAATAATTATACCTGACTTCCAATCCTCCGGGACTCTACCTTCCTCCCAGGCCAATCTACACATCTTCCACATCCATTCTACTACAATCTCTCCCCCATGCTTCAGCATTTCACCACACACTCCATCAATTCCTGGGGCTTTCCCCAATTTAACTTTCTTCATTGCTTCCACAACTTCTATCCTACTGATTTCTTCCTGTCTTCTCACCTCCCTCCTTCTCCCAGCCATTCTCCAGCCACTTATACTCGCATTACTTCCATCCTCTGTGTTCAACAATTCCTTAAAGTGTTCTCTACATCTGCTCACTTTTTCCCCCTTCTCCACTAGTAATCTACCATTTTTATCTTTCACTCCCCTGCTAACTTCACTTCCACCCTGTCTTCCTCTCTTCACCTCTTTCCAGAACATTTTCTTACAGTCCCTCCACTTTACACTCAAATTCTTTCCAAATTCCTCATCCACTCCCTTCTTACTCTCTCTTATTAATCTTTTCACCTCTCTCTTTCTACATATAACTCTCTCTTCCGCCTCTCAACTTCTTCCACGCCCCTATTTCTCATCCATTCATTGTATGCTTTCTTCTTTTGTGCCACAGCCTGTCTCACCTCTTCAGTCCACCACGCTGTTCCTTGCACCCCCCTCCGTCTTCTCTTCCTCCCACACACCACATCACATGCTGCACATATTTCTTCTGTAAATATCCTGCACACACCTTCCACGTCCCCGATCTGCTCCAGTTCATATTTGCCCAATCGTTCCTCCACTTCTCTCTGATACTCTGCCTTTTTCTCATCCTCTTGTAACCTTTCCACTCTCCTTGCAACTATTCCTTCCTCTCGCCTTTCCCTTCTTCTATTTCTCCATCGTACTTGGATCCTAATTCTGACCACCACCAAGTAGTGGTCAGAAAGTCCACTCCCCCAGCCTCTATAAGCTCTAGCATCCATTACACATCTTTGCATCCTTTCATCCACACACACATAATCAATCATTGCCTTCCTTTCATTCAGTTCACCACCCACCCTTCTCACCACTCGCCATTTTTTTTTTTTTTTTTTTTTTTAGGAAGGGGGAGGAAGGAAGGTTGTGGGGAGAGGAAGAGAAAGTGGGAAAAAGGAAGGAAGGAGGGGTGGAAAGATGGTGGGCTGACCCCTTGCTTTTTTTTTTTTTTTTTTTTTTTCATGGTTGGCGGACCATTTTTTTTTTTTTTTTTTTTTTTAAGCTAGCTAGCTGTTGGTTTTGTTTTGAGGTCATTCTTGGATTGTTTGGTACTGATTTGTTTGTCAGTGTTAGTTGGTGGATGGAGTATGTGTTTGTTGGTGGCTGCGGGTGTTATGTGAGTAAGTCTTGTCAGTGCTTGTTGGTGAATGATCGTAGTGTTGTTAGTGTTGTTTGGTAGATGCGAGTAGTGTTTGGGTTAATCACTTGTCAGTGTTGGTTGGTAGATGCGAGTAGTGTTTGGGTAAGTCAGAGTGTTTGTTAGTAGATGGGATTAGGGTTTGGGTAATTGCTGATATTACGTAGGCTACTAGGGAACCAGCGATGGAATGTGCGGTCCCGTTCTTCGGCTGCGTTTTTTAGATAGGTGTATGTGGCTTCGTTAGTTGTTTCAATTTTTTCCCAGAATTTTTTAGCCTGTTTGTGTAGTCTTTTGTTGAGTGGTGTCGTTTTTGTGATTTCGTGTATCTGTTCGGTGTTTAGAGTATATGGGTAGCGTTGATTGGTAGCAAATCTAAGAGCTTTGTTTTGTATAATCTGTATTTTTTAAATCTGGGAGTAACTGAAGGTGTGGGTAGGGACGGGGGGATAGTCTAGTATAGGGAAAACTAGGTCTTTGACTAGGTGGGTTTTTATTTTCGTATTCATGTTTCTGAACCTCAGTAACCGGCTTAGAGCTCCAATTGCTTTGTTTTTTTTCTGTCTTGGACACTTCCTAGGTAGCCTCTGTAGTTGATTTTCATACCTAGCATTTTGCCTTCGTTTTTTGGTTCCATTATTTCGTCGTTAACTATCAGAGGTTCTTTCCTTGTGTTGGCCAGCTGAATTACTGTGAATTTATTAATGTTAGTTTTCATTTTCCACTGTCTCGTTATTTATTTTCTCTACTTCATGTTCTGTGCGTGAATTCATGATGAGTCTGGATGGTCCCGGGTAGTTAATGATCTGTGTGATGTCATCGGCATAGCTGATGTTAATGCCGTGTGGTGCCTGAGGGGTGTCGCTTGTATATATGGTAAATAGTGTGGGAGATAGGACACTGCCCTGGGGGACGCCACATCCCAGGGGGAAGCTTTCTCCGGTATAGTTTTTTATTTTAATTTTGGCAACTCGATCATCCAGGAAGTCGCATAATATTTTTTCCGTGATAGTGGGAAGATTGATGTTCAGGATTTTGTATTTTAGTCCCAAGTGCCATACCTTGTCAAATGCCTTGGTAATGTCCCTGAGGACTAAGTGGCACTGTCCCTTGTTGGATTTGTTGATTGCAACGTATTCTGTTGCAATTGCTGTGGCTTGTGTTGTACCCCTGGGGAAGCGGAATCCATATTGGTGTTCGTTATACAAGGAGTTTGTTTCTAGGAAAATTCTTAATCTTTTGTTGATAATTCTTTCTAGGATTTTTCCAGGGACTTCAAGAAGGGAAATTGGTCTATAATTTTCTACACGGTGAGGGTTACTGTTCTTTTTGGGTATTAGTTTGATAGTGGCTTGTTTAAATTTATCAGGGAAGTAGCCTGCAGAGATGGTTGTGTTAAAGATTTTTCTTAGTACGTCCTTTGCTATGTTAAGTAGGTTGGATAAAATGGTTTTATTAAATCCGCTATCTCCGGGGCACGTTTTCTTCATATTTTTTATTATTTCTGTGATTTTCCCTATAGGGATGGGTGTTGTAAATATCGACTGTGAGTCCAGCCTATCCGGATTTGCTGTGTGGTAGGGAGTGAGTCTGTTTTGGTTGTTTTGTAGGAATTCTTTGACTATATCTTCCTGTCTTGGGTTGTTTATTTCATCATGGTTGTGTTGGAAAATTGCTTCCCAGTGACGTCTGTGAGCAGTTGCCTGCTCCCTAGGGGAGTGTAATCTGCCGCCGCGTGGGTCAAGGACGTAGTGGACTTCTGGAGTTGAGGTGCCGGTTAGGTTTTTTATTTTTCACCAGAAGGTGGCGGGGTCATTGTATGAGTCTGCCGTGTTGGATATTGTCTCAGACCAGTGTGTGTTATGTTCATTAAGGAGTGATGTATGTTGCTGGGTTTGTAAAGATTTGTATAGTCTGTAATGTGCACGTGTCCAGCCATGTATTAGTGAGTGTGCTCCGAGAGCGTTGTATCGTATGATGAGTGTCTATGTGTGTCTGCTGTGAGCTGGGTGGTTGAGTGTTCTGTGTATAGTTGTAGGTATGTTGTTACTAATTACATTGTTTATTATAGTGTACCAGTTGTCAAGGGCCTGATCTATTTCCTCGAGTGTGCTTTCATCTGGGATGGAGAAGTTATGTAGAGCTGTTGTTCTTTCCTGTTAAAAATTTTCCCAATTGGCTTGGGAGAAACTTGGTCTAGGTTGGGCAGGAATCGATATTGGCGCGGTGGTGATGGTGGCAATTATGGGGGTGTGGTCACTGGTGGTGAGGGGTCCAGGGGAGAAGTGGATGTTGTGATATGTATTCATGTTACTGAGTGCTATGTCGGGTGTGGTGGAGGAGTTGTGTGAGTGATAGGTAGGGAAATGCGGTCCTATGAATCTTAGTGTTGTGTCGTGGATAAGTTGGGCAATTTGTCTACCTACAGTGTTTGTATTTCTGTTACATAGGAGGTGATGTTTGGCATTTAGGTCTCCTATTAAGTATACAGGGGAGTTTCTCCTAAACAGGTTGATGAAGTCTGGGGTTGGTAGATATGGACGGCTTGGGGGGAGGTAAGTTGTTGCTATTATTATTTTTCCTGTGTGTGTCTGTATTTCAGCGGCTAACATGTCTGATAGAAACTGATCTAGGATTTTATATTGTATTTTGTTTTTTATTGCTATTGCTACACCGTCCATGTGGCGGTTGGATATATTTCTTATGTGTGTGGTGTATCCAGGGATGTGAAGTGTGTGTTGTGTGGGGATACCGTGGCTGTTTATTAATATTATGTCTGGGTCTATGTATACCATGTATACATGTGGATCATTTTATGCCTGAAGAGGGTATTGGCTAGCACCAAACCCCTCCCAGCACAAATGTCCACTAACGCACTGCCATTCTCATCTATCTCAGCAGGCACACCCCACTCACCAACTATTCCATCCACCTTCACATCCCTACTTTACCATAAACACTCTCTCATTCCTTCCAAACTTTTCCATGCACACTTCCACATTTGTCCAGAACTCTTCTCTCACTCTGCTTGCACGATCTTGCATTGGCGCATACACACACACAATCGCCCACATTTGTATTCCAACTTTCAACCTTACCCACACAATCCTTGACCCAAGTGATCCATACTGTCTTATGCTCTTCTTCCATCTTTTACTCACAACCATACATACTCCTTCCTTTGCCCTCTCATTCTCACCTACTCCTGCACATATACCCCATCCATACTCCCATTCTCTCACACTTTCTCCTCTCCATTTTGTTTCAGTTATTCCATATACATCCACTTTCGCACCCTCAAGCACCTGGACAATCTCTCTCTCTTTCACCTCATCATTCGCTCCTCTTACATTCCATGTTGCCATTACCAAGTCCTTTGTCCGGTCCTGGTCCGTCATCTTTTGGTCAGTCCTTGTCCGAGGCTTCTTGTTTGTCTTTTTAGTTACTTGTTTTCCGGGGAGGGGCACTAACCCTCCGTCAACCCTTTTAGTCGCTTTTTACGACGAGCAGGGATACTGGGGGAGTATTCTTGAAACCCCCCCCTACCTTACAATAACTCTTACACAAAATGGTTAGACAATATTATAGGCAGATATTCCAAAAATGTGATAATTTCTAATATACAGGTGCTATATTATTCTACTGGGTCAGACCATTTATCTGTGTCTATATGTATGCATGTAAATTGCCCTGAAGAGTGTTTTTGTACATTTATTCAGGAAGAAACAGGTGTTAGGGAATTTTTTAAACTGGAACATTCTAAATGCTGATGATATAAAAGCAAAAGAAAAAGATGTTAGTAACAATTTTACACGGTTGATTGCACATGAAACATTCAGTTGCCAGGTTACTGGATGCTAACATAAGCAGCATATTCAGGAACTTCATATTTTTTGACTCCAAAGCATTTGGTTTCTTTAATTAAATGTCTTCAGGAGATGCTTGTTTTTTTTTTTTTTTTTTTTTTTTTTTTAAGAAACCATTAGTTCTCATACAGAAGGAGGCAGAAAATCATATATTGCTTTTATGGATCTATCAAAAGCCTTTGATAATGTTAATCATTTTAAACTGGATGATATTCTGCTGGAGAGAGGAGTTCCCACTGACATAACATTAATTTTAATGAGATATTTAAGAAATTAGTTTGCATGAATTACTTGGAATGGCAGTAAAGAAATGTATTACACAGTTAATAAAGGAGTGATCAGGGAGGAGTTCTCTCTCCTTTACTTTTTAAACTGTACATAGATAATTCTTTAAAAACTGACAGAAATTGATATGGGTTGCTGCCTTGGGGTTGTAAAATTGAATGCTGTTGCATATGCTGATGATATTGCTTTACTAGCTAGTAGTGAAGAGCGTATTTTATATTTGTGTGCCATATTTGAAAAGAATATTAATAGTTTGAGTTTAAGAATTGACAAAGAAAATTCAAAAATTTTTATATTTCAGAATGATAAGAAACAGGCACATGGCGTCCTTTATTTAAATCGGTATGAAGCAGTCAGTGAATACATATATTTAGGCCATATAATTCAAGACAACTCTGATAATCATGATATTTTTTTTCAAATTGAACTCGTTTTATGCTAAATTTAATTCAGTAATTAGAGAATTTAAGGCTGTTAATGCAGAGTTACTGTATTTGTTTAAAGCATATTGTGTGCCTGACTATGGTTTCAATGTTTGGAATAGGAAAGAGATGCATAGGGCCAATGTATTCAGAAGCTTTGAAAGTGCATTTAGAAATGCTCTCAAGAAAATATATAATGTCCCAAGATTAATAAGTAATCATAGCATATCCAAGGCAGCAGGACTTCTTTTACTTAGAAACCATGTTGCTTTAACCCGCCCCATCCCGACGGTTTCTGGGCAGTGGTACTCCCCAGTCCCGACATTTTTGGACCTTTTTTTTTTTTTTTTTTGCTCAAACATCCGCTTTTGGTGAGAAACATCGAAAATTCATAGAGAAATCGCTCACCTGAGGTTTAAAATACTCGATCTAGGTATGAGTACTTCCTTACCTGACTGGGTTTTCTAACAGGCTGGCACCAAAGAAAACGAGTTCTATGGGAGGGTAACTATTTTATCCACTCATAAACAGTATTTATTTATTTACTTGGTACGAATTTATATGTAGTACAAGAGTATATTGGTTTTCAAACAGTAATATAGGCATTATAAGCATTGTTTCACTCACTAACTCATCACCATTCATGACCTTTTTTTTCCCACATTACCTGATCATCATTTCTGACTGTTTCTTCCTCTAATGCTATGTAAACTTTGTCCTCCACATTGTCATCGATTGGGGAATCACCCTGGCCCTGAATGTCTCTATTGGCCAGGTCACTGGTAACAGGTGAATTGCCGAGACAATGGCGTGCAGGGGAGGGGGGAGAGGTTATGTGGTGTAAGGCATTGTCCCTGCTTGGCATCTTGTAGAGGAATAGAGGAAGGTGTCCCGTGTATACGTGCCAATAATCACTCGCAAAAATTGAAAATTGTGCAAATTAGGGACCTTGCAATGTTGCCGCGTTAATTCACGTCGCCGGGACATGAGTGCACATCATGTGCGGACGTTAATTCATGTCGCCGGGACGGCGCGGGTTAAAACAAGTTAGATATTTTAAAGCCTTAAGTAGCAAGAATAATGTGGCTTTAAGTTATTATATCAATTCTCTGGCCACCATGTTCATCGTTTATTGAAATATTTTTTATGATAAATATCAGATAAATGTATTGGATAACTCTTTGGACATTATAAATGCTAGAATTCAATGGGTGAAAAACCATGAGGAAATAAGCGGTGTGGAGTTGATGTAAATTTTGAATAAAGTGGATAACAATTTATGCTCTATGTGTATGTGTATGTATGCTGTATGTGTATGTTTTAGTAATTTTTTTGTAATCAGTCAAACTGGATCCACTCCTCAGTCTGATTGTTAACGACATGTTTATTGTAAACATATATTAAATTTAGTTGTTAAATGATTATATATAGTAGCTACTTATGATGATGAAATGTATTATATTTTAAGTATCACGAGACACGAAATAAAGCTGATTGATTGATTGATTGACTGATTACTACTACTACTGCTACTACCACTACTACTGCTACTACTACTACTGCTACTACTACTACTGCTACTGCTACTACTACTATTGCTACTACTACTACTACTACATAGAAATGTAAATGTAAATATAATTTTGTGCAAATAGTTGCATCAATTGACATCAATAGGCCTACTTACTTTTCTGTCTCAGTAATTATAATCTTACAGTATTGTAATATCTTATGTGCACTTGCCTTCTCGTATCAGTAGACCTATATGGGGATGGTGAATGTGTATGCAATGTTTATGGCAAGCATTAGTTTTCAATAGTGTTGTACATTGTAAAACATATGATGTATACTGTATTGCATGCATTGTGAAATAAAGTGCATTGACTGACTGAGTGATTGTCTTATTATTATTATTATTATTATTATTAGTGATTATTATTTATTATCATTAATAATAATAACAATAATAATAATAATAATAATATTATTATTATTATTATTGGCGGAGGGTTAGTGCCCCTCCCCGGAAAACAACTAACTAAAAAAACAAACAGTAAGCCTCGGACAAGGACTGACCAAACGATGACGACCCAGGACCGGACAAAGGACTTGATAAAGGCTACGTGGAATGTAAGGGAAGCGAATGATGAGGTGAAAGAGAGAGAGATTGTCCAGGTGCTTAAGGGGTGCGAAAGTGGATGTATGTGGAATAATTGAAACAAAATGGAAAGGAGAAAGTGTGAGAGAATGGGAGTATGGATGGGGTATATGTCCAGGAGTAGGTGAGAATGAGAGGGCAAAGGAAGGAATATGTATAGTTGTGAGTAAAAGATGGAAGAAGAGCATAAGACAGTATGGATCAGTTGGGTCAAGGATTGTGTGGGTAAAGTTGAAAGTTGGAATACAAATGTGGGCGATTGTGTGTGTGTATGCACCAACGCAAGATCGTGCTAGAAGAGTGAGAGAAGAGTTCTGGACAAATGTAGAAGTGTGCATGGAAAAGTTTGGAAGGAATGAGAGTGTTTTTTTTTTTTTTTATCGGTGATATGAATGGTAAAGTAGGGAATGTGAGGGTGGATGGAATAGTTGGTGAGTGGGGTGTGCCTGCTGAGATAGATGAGAATGGGAGTGCGTTAGTGAACATTTGTGCTGGGAGGGGGTTGGTGATAGCCAATACCCTCTTCAGCCATAAAATGATCCACAGGTATACATGGCGAGTGATGAGAAGGGTGGGTGGTGAACTGAATGAAAGGAAGGCAATGATTGATTATGTGTGTGTGGATGAAATGGATGCAAGCGTTTATGGGGGAGTGGACTTTCTGACCACTACTTGGTAGTGGCCAGAATTAGAATTCAAGTAAGATGGAGAAATAGAAGAAGGGGAAGACGAGAGGAAGGAGTAGTTGCAAGGAGAGTGTAAAGGTTACACGAGGATGAGAAAAAGGCAGAGTATAAGAGAGAAGTGGAGGAACGATTGGGCAAATATGAATTGGAGCAGATGGGAGACGTGGAAGGTGTATGTAGGATATTTACAGAAGAAATATGTGCAGCATGTGATGTGGTGTGTGGAAGGAAGAGAAGACGGAGGGGGGTGCAAGGCACAGCGTGGTGGACCGAAGAGGTGAGACAAGCTGTGGCACAAAAGAAGAAAGCATACAATGAATGGATGAGAAATTGGGGCGTGGAAGAAGTTGAGAGGCAGAAGAGAGAGTTATATGTAGAAAGAGAGAGGTGAAAAGATTAGTAAGAGAGAGTAAGAAGAGAGTGGATGAGGAATTTGGAAGGAATTTGAGTGAAAATGGAGGGACTGTAAGAAAATGTTCTGGAAGGAGGTGAAAAGAGTAAGACAGGGTGGAAATGAAGTTAGCAGGGGAGTGAAAGATAAAAATGGTTGATTACTAGTGGAGAAGGGAGAAAAGGTGAGAAGATGGAGAGAACACTTTAAGGAATTGTTGAACATAGAGGATGGAAGTAATGCGAGTGTAAGTGGCTGGGAGAAGGAGGGAGGTGAGAAGACAGGAAGAAATCAGTAGGATAGAAGTTGTGGAAGCAATGAAGAAAGTTAAATCGGGGAAAGCCCCAGGAATTGATGGAGTGTGTGGTGAAATGCTGAAGCATGGGGGAGAGATAGTAGTAGAATGGATGTGGAAGATGTGCAGATTGGCCTGGGAGGAAGGTGGAGTCCCTGAGGATTGGAAGACAGGTATAATTATTCCCTTGTACAAAGGAAAAGGGGAAAAAGAAGTGTGTGGTAATCATAGGGGCATTTGTCTTCTTAGTATAATAGGAAAAGTGTATGGTAGGATACTTATTGACAGAGTTAGAGAAAGAACAGAGAAATTAGTTGGAGAAGAACAGGGAGGCTTTAGGAAGGGAAGAAGTTGTGTAGATCAGATATTCATTTTTAGATCTTTAGTGGAAAAATTTCTAGAGAAGGGAAAGAAGTTGTATGCGGCTTTCATGGATTTGGAGAAAGCATATGACAGGGTGGATAGACAAGGATTGTGGAAAGTATTAAGAATATATGGAGTAGATGGGAAGTTGTTGAATGCTGTGAAGAGTATGTACGATGGTGCAAAGGCTGCGGTGCGTGTGGATGATGAACTAAGTGAATTTTTCTCTTTGAAGGTTGGGTTGAAACAGAGATGTGTCATGTCTCCATGGTTGTTCAATCTGTACATGGATGAGGTAATAAAAGAGGTACAAGGTTACAAGGTAGGGTAGCGGATGTTGGAGTGGCCCTGGTGAGAGAGGATAGTGTTTGGAAACTCCCTGTACTGTTGTTTGCAGATGATACTGTGTTGCTGAGTGAAGACGAAGGGGAGCTGCAAGGCTTGGTGGATGAGTGTGGGAGAGTGTGTAAGAAACGGAATCTGAAGGTGAATGTAGGGAAGAGTAAAGTGATGGTCTTTGAGAGAGGTGAAGTCAGTGAATGCACAGCGAGGTTGGATGGTGAGGAATTGGAAAATGTGAGTGCGTTTAAGTACTTGGGTAGTGTGATGAGTAAGGATGGAGGTTTGGAGGGTGAAGTGCTTGAAAGGGTACGGCAGGGAAGAAAGGTTGCTGGTTCTTTGAAAGCAGTGATAAGAAACAGGGAAGTGAGCATGGAAGTGAAAAAGTTACTACATGACGGTATTGTGATACCAACTCTAACGTATGGAAGCGAAACTTGGACGTTGTTGGAAGGACACAAGTCAAGAGTGAGAGCAGTGGAAATGAGTTATTTAAGAGGAGCCTGTGGAGTCACATGGAGAGACAGGCTGACGAATGAGGATATAAAGGAGCGTTGTGGTGTGGATGTGGATGTGATAGGAAGCGTTATGAGGAACACACTGAGGTGGTTTGGCCATGTGGAGAGGATGGAGGGTGAAAGACTGACGAAGAGAGTGTATGTGAGTGAGGTGGAGGGGGGAAGAGGGAGGGGGAGGCCGAGGATGAGATGGAGGGATGGGGTGGAGAGGTATTTGAGAGAGGGGGGTGTGAGTTGGGAGCAGGGCAGTGAAATGGCGGGGGACAGGGCGACTTGGAGGTGATTTGAAACGGGATTGAGGCGTCTGGCAATAGATAGATAGATTATCATTATTGTTGTTATTATTAGTGATTATTATTTATTATTGATAATAATAACAATAATAATAATAATAATAATAGTAATAATATTACTATTATTATTATTATTATTATTATTATTATTACCTCCATATATTTTATGCAGCAGAAGTTTGGTATCGCACAGTGATAATTTAAACAGACATAGATTTTACAAACCTAAGTACGAGATATCTTTCCTGAATTAAACATAATCATGTGGAGGTATAAAGAAAAAACTGATTTCAAAAGTCACTATCGAAATGAAGCAGCTAATCTCTAATCTCTTCAGTACGATGTATTACCGGATAAAAAGCCCGTCAAAGATAATCTTGATTAATCCTAGGTCTCACTTGACGCTTAACCTCCAAGCTGTTAAAGTCCACACTTTGTTTTTTGAGTGTGGCGTGTATCTACAGTACAGTAGTTTACTCTTGTTGTCTGGTGCTGGAGAGGGATTCCTTCTCGCGGTGGCACCAGTGTATCAGGTCGGCTCCATTGCCCGGAAAATGAAACATCCCACACCTTTTCTTTTCCTCAAAATGAGGATGGTTGACTACAGGAGGAAGACAACTTCAGCTTACAGTCCACTGGGTTTGTATTCATATGAGGCTGGAGTTGCAACAACAAGAACAAGAACAACAACAACAACAACAACAACAACAACTACTACTACTACTACTACTACTACCACCACCACCACCATTACTACTACCACCACCATATTTGCCACAACTGCTGCTGCTGCTATTACTACAACTACTACTATTATAACCACTGCTTCTATTACTACTGCTACTATAACCAGTACTGATTCAACCAGTACTGGCTTGATGACATTATTGTACATTGATGAGAGATCCAAATGAATAAGTTGTGCTGTTTTCTACACTGGTAACTAAGTCAGTTACGTCTTGTTGTTTCAGATGTGACAGTGGTTGTTTGTTTAAGGGAGAAAGACCTCCCTTACAAAGTTAGTGTTATTTTATCAGATTACAATATTATTGTTTTAAAGCTGTCAGTCAGAGGTACTAGTATTCTTCTAGTTAATGTCTGTATTAAAAATGGCATATGGAAAAAGACAACATTACAGCTATACCTAGACAATCTTAGCAAACTTGAGTATATTTCAATCAATTGGAGATTTGACATTATTTACGTTTTAAGTGATTTTAATGCTGACCCCTCCTGTGGTACAACATGGTGAAAAATCAACAATTTTATGGTGGAAAAGTATTTTATCATGTTTTGGTGTTAATATGATGGAGAACAATACTTTCGATTTTATAGCAAATAATGGTGCTTATAATCAGTGGCTTGATTATATAATTAGCACTAGTAATAACTCCTCTAAAATTACAAATATTAAAGTACTGCGCAACATGATTGGTTCAGATTACAGTATTTACTTGTTGTAGCACAAATTAAGAATTCTAATTATTCCACACATTTTACCACAGAGCACAAAGAGCAGAGCTTTTAGTACTGTAATGAGAATCCGAAGACTGATGAAACAAAATCAGTAATGGCTGAAACAAAGAGCTACTGGAAATACAATATGGATGCATTTAAATGTAATATTCATGAATGCCATAACAGAAACCATCTCTATGATACAGATCTGGTTTATAAGAAGTTTGCAGTGGACTTCACTTTGATTTGGCGGAGAAAGACAAATAAGTACTGTGTCTAGAAGGAATTATATTTTTGGCCAGAATATGGTAAACAGAGAAACTGAAGACTTTAGAAAAATGCAAGAGAGTATAAATGTTTTTAAAAGGGCATTGGCTGCAAGCTACAGAAAAGAGATTAATGAAAGGTCTAGATCAGTTCAAGTAAAATTTTGTAACGAAGATGTGAATAGTTCCTGGAAGGAGGTCAGGAAGTAAAACAATAAAATTATATCTTCGAGTGTTATTGATGGGAAATAAGAGGAAAGGAAGCAACTGAAATCTTTTGTTGGTTATTTACAAGCACTGATGCTTTGGTAACAGATGAGGAAAAAAAAAGTTGATTGATAGATTTAAAGTTGTATGGCAAGTGCAAAGGAAGAGTCACATAATACTATCGATGGTTAGAAGAAAAAAAATAATACAAATGATGAATAATGGAGTGGAACACGAGGGTCTTCATTCATTTCTTTTACAACATTGCATATATTATTTGTTGGACAAGAGGGTCTTCATTCATTTCTTTTACAACATTCCATATATATATATATATATATATATATATATATATATATATATATATATATATATATATATATATTTTTTTAGAAAACTGTAGATATAAAAAAAAAAAAACTTGTTTTAATCACTGTTACATTCCAACAAAATTATTAAAAATTAACATGATAAAAATCATTAAAGATGATAAGTGCTATGCAAGAGACTCTTCTAAATATAGACTTGTTATGGTTTCTTCATATATTTTAAAGATTTTAGAGTTGCATATCTTAGATATTTTAGAGGAAAAAGTTAATTTTGATTGCAATCAGTTTGATTTTAGCATGGGGATGTCCACTACTGATGCCTGTTTACTTTAAGGGAAACTGTCAGACCTTACCATCAGTATAATAAATGAGTATTAGGCATTTTTATGGATTTGTTAAAAGCTTCTGTTAATGTAAATCATATTATTATCTTTCTATATACCTAGGCTGCTTCCCCCAAGGAATGGGAGATAGGTGAGACAGGACAACGCACTCCCAATTTACTCATCCACTCAAACACATTCATTTGCATCTTAGCCCCAAAGGGGAGAAGGGACAGATCCTCACCACACCACACCACCCGAGGGTCAACTGCACAGTGCAATCAGTGACATCCACAGCAGGGCCTGACAGCAGAGCTGGTTTACCCCTGCCACATCATAATAGACCCATCCCCTTACCCACACCTGACCTGATCAGCTGATCAGACCAAATGCGGGAGAATATCCCCTCAGGGTTGCGTCATCATTTATTCATTCACAATTTCTCTCCATGTATTTCTGTCACGCACAGCCACTCTTCCTTGCTCAACAGACATCCCTCTTGCATCCAACGTTCTCTTCACACTGTCCTTCCATTCTATTCGTGGTCTCCCTCTCAGCCTTACACCTCTCACATCAGATCTAGTTATCTTTATCATCAATCACTCATTATCCATTCTCTCCATATGCCCAAACCATCGCAACACCCTCTGCTCAACTCGATCAGCCATCTCCCAAACACTCCAGTTCTCCTTCGCACTTCGTTTCTCACTCAATCCATACGCATCACTCCACACATACTCCTCAGACATCTTAGCTCCATTACATTCAAACATTTCCTCTCTGCTACACCCATATTCCATTTTTCAGCCCCATATAACACAGTCGGTACCACAGCACCCTCATACAGCCTTCTTTTCACATTCATTCCTAGAGAACGACATCTAAACACTTTTTCATTCCCCCCAGCACCTTTCCTACTTCAGTCATTCTAAACTTCACTTCTGTATATATTCTTCTATCCACAGCAACATGTGTCTGTAAATACTTGAATCATTCTACCTCCTCAAGCAACTCACCATTCAAAACTATATTCATCCTTCTACCATCTACCAACCTCGTACACATCATCACTTTACTCTTATTCTCATTTACTTTCAATTTCCTCCTTCACACACCCTTCCAAACTTCTCTACGAAATGTCTCAATCTCTTCTCTGAATAAGCCACCAACAGTATCATCCGCAAACAGCAGCTGCTTCAGATTCCATTCTTTACCATCAACATTCACCAGACTCAGACCTCCGCCTAACACTCTTGCAGTCACCTCCCTTACAACACCATCCATATAAATACCTGCCCCGTCCCGTCGACGTATGGGTACGTTGCAACGATTTGCATTTGCTAATCCCGGTGACGTACCGGTACGTCGTGCAATTGCAAAGTGCATAATTTCGACAATTTTCAAATTTCGCGCTTGATTTGCGGTACGTATCCTTGCATGACCTTCCCCTACCTGCCACCAGGCGGGGACACTCGGTGACCCCGCACGACCCGCGCTAACCCGCCACTCGTCCACTCACCTGGTAGCAACGGTCCTGCTCAGACATGGCTAAGAGAGGTCTCTCAGACGGCGAAATTCAAGCTGCCCTGGACGCCTTTACAGGCGACAGTGATTCCCCACTGGACGATGAGGTTGTGGATAAAGATTATGTGCAGCCAGAGGAGGAAGAAACCACCAGCAGTGACGAGGAAGTTCCGTCTCCCAGGAAGCGGCAGTACGTGACTTACTGTGCTGCTAGAGAGGGGCAGCAGGCCAAGAAGCCACGTGCAACATCCTATGCCTATCCCCAACATGATTTGGAACCAGAATTCGAGGACGATGACAATGACGGAGCCGTGGGACGTGCTGCCACGTGGTATGGATGTGAGGTCATCACTCATCATGGCCCAGAGCGCACACCACATCGGATGAGCAGGTATGGGCCTAGCAATTTGTTTGGGGAGTTAGGAAGGGTCGTGGAGGGAGTGGGGAGTGAAAGGGAAATTACAGGGAGGATTAGGGAAAGTGAGAGTGACGTGAGTCATTGCTCTCCCTACGTAGTGTGAGGCGGCGTAGTGTATCACGTGGGCGAGTGCGGGTGCGTTCATTATCACGTCGGGTTGTGAGGGAGGGGGAAGGTGGGGAGGAACCACTCCCAAGCACGTCTTATGCTCCCCAATATCCCCTAACACATGGTCGAGCTAGGGTGCGTGAGAAAGCACGTGGTATTGTCATGGAGGGGGAAGGTGGGGAGGAACCACTCCCCAGCACGTCTTCTGCTCCCCAATATTCCCCTACTTCATCGCCACAGCCCCCTAATGTTCCTCAAGGCCGTAAGGGTAAGGGAAAGGGAAAGGGTAAAGGCAGAGGGAAGAGGAGTGACAGTGGGGAAGCCCTCCACATTCCTTCTCCCCCACCTCCCCAACCAGGATCTCCTCCCCACCCAGACGAAGGCAGTGATGGGGATGATGGGGACGAGGGATTTGTGGCGTGGAATTGGGAGGATGGGAGTGATTTTTCTCCCCTCATTCACCCCTTCACTGAGCAGGGGCGCTCTGGCTGCATTGCTCCAGGAATTCACCGTAATTCCACCAGGTTGGATTTTTTCCACCTGTTTTTTAGTGAGGCATTCGTGGAGCAGATTGTTTACCAAACCAACCTGTTTGCAAGCACCCAGCGCCTTGAGAGTGAAAGATTGGGAAAAAGGAGTAGGCATTCTATCATATATGATTACCCTGTCTCCCTTTCAGAAATGTTCTTATTTTTTGCCCTGGTGTTTTTGATGGGTATTATACGAAAGAACAGAATTCCTGCTTACTGGACTCGGGACCCTGTTATGTTTACCCCAATATTTGGTCAAGTGATGAGCCGTAATCGGTTTCAACAAATTCTAAGTCGCCTCCATTTCTATGATGCTCATGATCCTGCAAATGCAAACAACACTGATAAAATGAGGCGAATTAGGTTGATCTTTGATCACCTGAGGCAAACCTTTCGTTCCTCATACTATCCCTATAGAGACCTCGTCATAGACGAGAGTCTGGTGTTGTGGAGAGGCAATATTTCATTTAGGCAGTATATACCCAGCAAAAGGCACCGTTTTGGGTTCAAGATCTTTGTTATTTGCGACTGTAGGACTGGATACGTGCAAGACATAGTCTTGTACACCGGTGCACAGACAGACATAATAGAAGATGGAAGTATTGGACTGTCGGGAGCAGTGGTAAAGACGATGATAGAAGACTAACTTCATCGTGGTCATGTCCTCTACCTGGACAATTGGTACACTAGTCCTCTTCTCGCTCGTTATCTTCACACACATGAAACTGGAGTCTGTGGAACCGTGAAGGTGAACTGGCGTCACATGGCCAAGGTAGGGCGGAAACTTGCAAGGAATGAGGTCGTCTTCTTCAAAGCCAACAACATCCTTGCAACTGTGTGGAATCACAATAGAGAGGTAAGCCTATTGTCAACGGTTCACCGCCCCTTGATGCACCGTACTGATTCAGTTGATTACCGTAGCGAGAACAGGCGTCGTATTTGGAAACCTGAGTGTGTCATGGACTATAATATAAACCTGCGCCTCGTGGACCAGTCAGACTCCATGATATCGACGGTAGAGTGTGCCTGGACCATGATGAAGTGGTATAAGAAACTGTTCTTTCACTTGCTAGACATCACTACTCTGAATTACCACCACCTTCACGCCATGACAACAGGAGTTCAGGAAACCTTTGAAAGGTTTGTGAGGGACCTCACAAGAGAGATGTTTGCACGGTATGCTGTAGAAAGGCCCCAACATCGCACCCGCACTGCCCCTATTGCACAAACTCCCCTGAGAATATCCGGCCACCATTTCCCCACACCTATCCCTCCCCAGCCAAACAGACCTAGGCTCCAACGCAGGTCTCACGTGTGTAGCAATTCCCGGGTGGGACTCACGACACAGAGGAAGGACACCCGCTATGAGTGCGTGGAGTGTGACGTGGGTCTCTGTATTCACCCATTTTTCAGCGAATATCACACGTTGATGCAATTCTGATATGGTGTGAATGCGACAGGACGCTGAAACTATGAAGCAAATGCGACAGACAGAAGCTCAGTGAAATTATCAGTCATGTTGATCTCCAAATATTAGTATAAAGTGCATACGGGTATAACATAAGTGCAAAAATTGTATGTAAGTGTATAAATATACTGTAAGTGGAAACATACATAACGAGGGTTTTATGATGCGTTATTCTGTCGCTCAGTGCAATAAATACGGCCCGTAATTATATAATTATTATTATAGGAAATGCTTACGGGTATAATATAAGTTCAAATTATTGTAAGTGCTGAAATATATTCTAAGTCAAATATTCATAGCGTGTGTATAGAGATGCGATATCCTGACGCTCAGTTGAATGAATAAGGCACGTAATAGTGAAAATAGAAGTCAACAAGTGGTAAAGTATGTAATATATGTGAAGAATTAGTATATAAGTGTGTGAGTATTATGTTGGTCGAAACATTCATTGCGAGGGTATTTTCATGCGATATTCTCACGCTCACTTGAATAAATAATGCCAGTAAGTATGTACAGTGCAGTATAGGGGTGTAAACGTGTGTAATGTAAGTGGGAAATTATAATTGGAGTGAATAAATAAAGTAGAAGATGAAACACAAGTGTTTGAGATCGTGGTTGCTACGTGAATATGCGCTAGCATATTGCTAAATGCCCTCGTAATGAATGAAAATAATTGAAAACATTTACAGTGGTGGAGGAAAGGTTCTATGTAAAGGGAAAAATAATAGGAAAGTGATAAAACAATTGGGTATGTTGAAATACGAGTCATAGCGAGTGCACTTACTAAGCTGATGTGTGCTAGACTTATGCTGCATGTCATCATAATGAATGAAAACATCTGAACACACTTACAAACAGTTGTAACTGGTAAAATGTCATTGAAACAGAAGTATACAAGTAGAAAAAATGATATGTTGACTGATACAAGAAACTTAGCATATAGCATGTTACGACTCGGACCTAACTCATTATGCTCGCGCGATGGTACAATGCTTATTTTTCATACATATGTGTCTGAAATCCATTATATTGTTACTGTTATTGTTTATTAGTTCAAATTCAATAAATATAGAGGTGTTGTGTGTTGTTTCTCCCAGTATTCCTTACCATAGAAAACGTGAGCGCCTGGCACGTCCATTACAGAATACGCAACCTGGCTCGGGGGACCTCACCTGTTCTGACCACTTATAGACCAAGGTAAGCCCTTTCTTGGTGATTTTCCTTCGTTTCTCAACCTAAGCGGAAGTTTGAGCCAAAAAAAATATGTTTTCCAAAAAGGCTCGGGACTGGGGGATGTTGGAGGGGCGGAAGACCTCGCGACGTGACGGGTTAACAACCAAGGCGACATCATACATCCCTGCTGCAGCCCCACTCTCACAGGAAACTAATCACTCACAGTATTTTCCACTCTTACACACACTGTACTGTTTACATGAAAAACTTTCTACTCCTTTTAATAACCTACAATCAAGTCCATACAATCTTAAAACGGTCCACAAAGCCTCCCTGTCAGTTCTATCATACGCTTTCTCTAAATCCATGAATGCCCAAAACACATCCTTACCTTTCCCAAAATAATTTTCACACACCTGTCTCACAGCAAACATCTGATCTACGCATCCCCTCCCTCTCCTGAAGCCCACACTGGTCATCAACAATCACTCCCTCTGTACCCTCTCTAACTCTCTTAATTAACACCCTGCCATACACCTTACCTACAACACTCAACAGACTCATACCCCTAAAGCTAGTACATTCATACTTATCACCCTTACCTTTATACAACGGGACCACAAAAGCACTTACCCAGTCAATTGGCACCATACCTTGCACAAAGCACACATTCGACAATCTTACTAACCAGTCAACAATTTTTACATTAGGGAATATTCTATTGGACAGAGAACTCCCTGACATTATACTTATAATGCATTATTTTACATTAGGGAATATACTACTGGACAGAGAACTCCTCCCTGACTGTTTTACACTTATAATGCACTATCCTGGAAATCAGTGTTAAAGAATTCACACATTACGTGTGTGTGTGTGTGTGTGTGTGTGTGTGTGTGTGTGTGTGTGTGTGTGCGCGCGCGCACTTATTCTTTGTAACTCTATAATATTTCATTATCAAAAAAATTTCCATGTTCTAAAGGAGTGGACAAAATCGACTAATAACCCTTCCATTTCCAAATATTCTCTAGGAATTTGAATACAAGACGACTGGGAAGTGTTACACGTCTTTGAGGACCAAACTTAGTTAATATCAGACGGGCCATTTGCTGGAGACCCTAGGATAACTTAAACACTCTCGTAATGAATAAATCACTTTCATGTGAAACTTGGTATTTATTTTCTTCGCTTCATTACAATTTATCAGGAGTTTCGCGAGGTTTTGAAAGCGATATAGTGTTTAAGCAAAAATGAGAGTTGTGTTTCAACCTAGCAAATTTTCGGTGCAATTTATCCCATTGGATGGCCTGCAGTGTCCATCTAAAAAAGTCTTCTTATCAATAATCAAGTGTGCCAGACTTGCTTTTAGTAGCAACATCCAGACAGCCCATATTTGTCCAAGCCAATGGGTCACGCTTCCATTCACTCATCATTCAAGCCTCCAGAATCCTGGGTCTATCTGATACGCCAAAAAAGATTCACTACGTTCTGTAGCTTCAAATAAACGTATCCAACAGAGTCAATCCGGACGCTGCCACTTTGTAAAAGGTGCCAAATCCCTGATTATTTTTAACAATTTTAAGGGAGAATAAATGGAGGAAGGAAATATAAAGGAAATTAGAAAAAAAAAAAAAAAAAGTCCATGTGCCTAAAGGCATCCTCCATTTATAAAATATTTATAACAACTGGATTTAAATATAAGTGGATTAAATGTTTGTGGGAAGCAACTCCCAGGAAATGAATTCCAGAGAGTAGTAGTTCTGGGGATAAATGATTTTTTTTATTAGCAGAGGTTCTGCATTGCAATGAAGAGAGTGTGAATTCATGGATGCTACCAGCTGCCCGAGAATTTCGGGAGAAAATGTGAAGGGGAGGCACAAAAGAAGCATGTTCGTCAGACCGCCTACGGTAAAAATATCAGTAAAATAATGCTAAAGAAGCAACATCTCTACTTACTGATAATAGAGGAAGGTCCTGCATAATGGCAAGGTTACTGATTAATCTAATGGCTTTATTTTGAATCTTGTCCAGCTGCCTCAATGCAACCGCTCCACATCCACTCCACAGTGGCGAACAAACAGTATTTGATCTCAGAACGCACATGACTTTTCGATATTGTGGCCAACTGCTCGTCAGTGAAGAATTTACGAACTCTGTACAGCAGTCCCAATTTTTTAGAAGCACTTTTAGCAAGAGATTTAACATAAGTTGTTCAGCTTAGGTTTGGGTTTAGTGTGACACTTAGGATAAATTGTAGTAGATATGGGAATATTGACATCATTTAAAATTATGTGGGAGTCTGAGGGATTCTTTCTGTTAGAGAAATTAATGTATTTAGTTTTCTGAGCATTAAATAAAACCATATTTGTTTGTCACCATTGATTAATTTTAGAAAGGCCCAGGTTCAGAGAAATTGCTCTTTATATTTGGAAATTTTGTAATATCAGACTGTGTAAAGGAGGTACTAAATGTGAAAGAACTATGAAGTGTCGAGTCATCGGCATAAAAGTGTGTTGGGTTGTGAGTGACAGATAGAAGGTCATTTATATGAATGAGAAGGAGGGTTGGGGGAAAACTACACCAGCATTTATGGAATGAAATTGGGAATACATTCCATCTACCAAGACTCTTTTTTTTCTGTTATGAAAGTAAGAAATTAGAGGAACCAGTGATGCAAGGCCATAGTTTGACATCGTAAACATTACGGCCTGGTGCCATACTCTGTCAAATGCTTTTGAAATATCAAGTTCTATTGTGTGTGTTTCACCATGTTGGGTTATTGTTTTGTTAATATGATGAGTAAGAAGGCAAAGAATGCCTACAGTTGAACGTTCTTGTCTAAATCCATACTGCTGATCATTGATAATTTATTGATTTATAGGTGCTTGACTATGTGTTTGTTAATTAGTGTCTCAAAAACTTTACCGAGAACAGAAGTTATAGCGATTGGTCTGTAGTTTGATGAATAAGAAGTGGCCTCCTTTTTAGGAACAGGATGGATATTTGCTTCTTTCCAAGAGGCTGGAAAATTTGAGGTACAAATGCATAAACGGAAAAATTTTGCCAGTACAGGAGCCAACACTGGGGAGCAATTTTTAAGTAATACTGAAGGAATTTCATCTGGACCAGTAGCTTTGTCTACTGAGAAATCCTGTAATACAACTTGTACGTATCTTGTGTAAATCTTGAAAGGGGGTATTTGAGGGCAGTCAAAATCAAGTACAAAATATTGTGATTTTCTGTATTTTGGGTTGAGTTTGTTGAAAAAAATATCAAGAATAAAGTTGGCTTTTCCACATGGGCCACTAACTATATTTCCATTGGGGGACTGTAACTGTGGATTGGAAGAGGTGGTAGTGATGTTAGATTTGAATGAAATAAGGGTAGACAAGAATATTTTGTTATCCTTTGGGTTGTTTAGTAGTTTGTTACCTTGTCTATGAAGAAAGTTTGATTTAGAAAGATTGATAATAGTTTTGGCATGACTTCGGATATTTCTATAATAATTTAAGGCTTCTTTACTTTTGGTCCTTGTATAAGTGTTATAGGCTATTGTTTTATGTTCTGTTACTCTTGCACAGTTGTGATGAATTACATCTTTTTCTGTGACTATGTTGGGGAATGAATGTTTCCATGCCGACTTTAATAAATCCTGTGTGTGGTCCAATGTGGCATTTCCATCTTGAGAGAAAAAAGAGGTCCAAGGAACATCCACGAAAAAAATTTCGAGACCCTCCCTAGTCTGCTCTGTCGTGGTGCCATTTAGTCACCACGACAGGTTCAGAGCAGGAGAGTGTAGTAAGTGTTGAACTGGTGGCTTGTATAAGATAGTGATCATAGGATCCAAGGGGGGACTTCACTTCGATATTATAATTTTCTAAATTATTCTCTTTACAGTATTCATCCATCCAGCTCAGTCTCTTGTCAGTCCCCTAGCTTCATCGACTTCCAAACCTTCCTTCCTCACACCCTCATCCACCGTATCCCTCCACCTTCTCCTTGGCCTACCTCGCCTCCTCCCTCCTTCAAATTCGCTCAGATATACCTTTTTCATCACTCTGTTGATATCCATTCTTTGCATATGACTGTACCATCTCAGGACACTCTCTTCCATTCTGGTGTCCACATACATCGTCACTCCACATCTTTCACGAATCACACTGTTTTGTATCCGTTCCATTCTCTGTACTCCACATACATTCCTCAGCAGTCCAATCTCCAATGCTTTCACTCATGACTTTTCATTTTCATGCCACACCATAGTCCATATGTTAAAGTTGGCACTAACACTCCTTCACGTAAGCCTTGTAAAGCAGCAGCACTTAAGCCTCTGCTTCTTATCAAGGACTTCATTGCACCAGCTACTTTCTTTCCTTGTTTCACTCTACTGTCCACTACTTTTGCACATTGTCTTCTCTTTTCTCTCACTGTACCCAGGTATTTGAACTCTCTCACCAAATCCAGTCTCTCTACATTCACTGTTACATCACAGACATCAGCAAAACTCTGCACTAGAACACCAAGTTCTTGTCCGATATTTGCAAGTAGTACTGCATCATCAGCATACAAAAAATTTTGGATATTCCATCCATCACCATTCATTACCAAAGCCACCCCCTCTTCATTTACTCGTGTTTGTACTTCTCTCATCACCTCATCCTAAGAGAGAGAGAGAGAGAGAGAGAGAGAGAGAGAGAATGTATATAGATGTATATACATATTTATATATAGTTATACACATAGGCTAATTATACAAATTCATAAGTATTTTTTATATATATAAATATCTATCTATCTATCTATTGCCAGATGCCTTAATCCCATACGGGGTGGCCACAAACAAATCGCCTCCACGTCACCCTGTCCCCCCGCCATTTCACTGCCCTGCTTCCAGTTCACCTCCCCCCCCCCTCATGTACCTCTCCACTCCATCTCTCCATCTAATTCTTTGCCTTCCCCTATCTCTCCCCCCCCCTCCACCTCACTCACACACTCCTCGTCAGCCTCTCACTCTCCATCCTCTCCACATGGCCAAACGACCTCAGTGTGTTTCTCCTAACGCTTCCTATCACATACACATCCACACCATAACGCTCCTTCACTTCTTCATTTGTCAGTCTGACTCTCCATGTGACTCCACAGGCTTCTGTCAAATAACTCTTTTCCACTGCTCTCACTCTCGACGTGTGTCCCTCCAGCAACGTCCAAACTTCATATCCATACGTTAGAGATGGTATTCACAATATAGTCATATAATAAGTTTTTCACTTCCATGCTTACTTCCCTGTTCCTTATCACTGCCTTCAAGGAACCAGCACGTTTTCTTCCTTGTTGTACCCTTTTAAGCACTTCACCCTCCAAACTTCCATCCTTACTCATCACACTACCCAAGTACTTAAACGCACTCACATTTTCTATTTCCTCATCATCCAGCCTCACTGTACATTCAATGACTTCATCTGTTTCGAAGACCATAACTTTACTCTTCGCTACATTCACCTTTAGATTCCGTTTCTTACATACGCTCCCAAACTCATCCACCAAGCCTTGCAGCTCCCCTTCGTCTTCACTTAACAACACAGTATCATCTGCAAACAGCAGTACAGGGAGTTTCCAAACACTGCCTTCTTTCATTAGGGCCACTCCAACATCCACTGCCCTACCTTGTATCTCCTTTATATCCCTATCCATACACAGATTGAACAACCATGGAGACATGACACAACCCTGTTTCCGCCCAACCTTCAAATAGAAAAACTCACTCATTTCAATATCCACATGAACTTCAGCCTTACCACCCTCATACATACCCTTCACAGCATTCAGCAACTTCCCATCTACTCCATATATTCTTAATACTTTCCACAATCCTTGTCTATCCACCCTGTCATATGCTTTCTCTATATCCATGAAAGCCACATACAACTTCTTTCCCTTCTCTAGAAACTTTTCCACCAAATATCTAAGTATGAATATATGATCTACACAAGGTCTTCCCTTCCTAAAGACTACCTGTTCTTCTCCAACCAATTCCTTTTTTATTTCCCTAAATCTGGCAATAAGTATCCTGCCGTATACTTTTCCTATTACACTAAGAAGAGAAATGCCCCAATGATCACCACGCACTTCTTTTTCCCCTCTCCCTTTGTACAAGGGAATAATTATACCTGACTTCCAATCCTCTGGTAATGAGTTATTTGTGAGGAGCATGTGGAGTCACATGGAGAGACAGACTGACAAATGAGGAAGTGAAGAAGCGTTCTGGTCTGGCTGTGAATGTGATAGGAAGCGTTAGGAGAAACACACTGAGGTGGTTTGGCCAATTGGAGAGGAAGTGAAGCGAGAGACTGACCGAGGAGAATGTAGATGAGTGAGGTAGAGGGAGGGAGAGGGAGGGAGAGGCAGGGGGAGGCCAAAGATGGGATGGAGGGTTGGAGTGGAGAGGTATATGAAAGATGTGTGAGCTTCGAGCAGGGCAGTGAAATGGCGGGAGACAGGGCGACATGGCGGCGATTTGTTTGCGGCCACCCTTTACGTGATTAACGTGCCTAGCCATAGATAGATAGACAGACCAAATCTGACAAATTTCTATATCTCCATACGTAAACCAACAGGCTTATGAATATATAACTATTCTATTTCTACCTTAACTTGACCCAGATTTTCTACTTTTGCCCGCTTATATTATGTAGCTCAGTGAATGTGTGTGTGTGTGTGTGTGTGTGTGTGTGTGTGTGTGTGTGTGTGTTCTTACCTAATTGTATCTTTACAGGAATGAGTCAAGCTCGTACTGTCCCGTGTCTTAAACCATATTTATCGTACATATCCTTAAATTTGTGAATTGTTTTGGCACACACTATTTCATTCGGTAGTGCATTCCATTGATCAATTGCTCTGTTTGGGAAACTGAATTTCCTTACGTCTTTATCACCTCTCTTCTTATATAGTTTTTTGCAGTGTCCTCTTGCTGATGCTTCTCCTTATGTTTTAAGTAATCATTTATGTCTATTTTCTCCTTCCCTGATATGCACTTATATAGCATTATCAAGTCACCTCTTTTCCTTCTCTCCTGTAGCGTTGGTAGATTCAGTTAATTTAGTCTTTCTTCGTAGCTTAGGTCCCTTAAGCTTGGTATCCATCTTGTAGCTGCCCTTTGAACTTTTTCAATCTTGTCTAGGTGTTTTTGAGATGAGGACTCCAGACTACTGATGCATATTCCAGGGTTGGTCTAATGAATGATGTTATTATCCTTCTTAGCATGTCTTCATTTATGTATGTCAATGCTATTCTCATATTTGCAAGCAGTGTATACGTGTTCCGTACCTTCTCACTGATGTGGTCAGCCGGAGATAGTCTTATTGATAATCACACCTAGGTCTTTCTCTCTTTCTGATGTGTATAGGGTTTTATTTCCTAACTTATAATCCCAATCAGGTCTTTTTCCACTTTTACCAAACTTGATTACATGACACTTGTCCACATTGAATTCCATTTGCCATGTATTACTCCATTCATGAAGTTTAATTAATTCTTCTTGTAGCTCTTTACAAGAGTCTGTGTTAGTAATTCTCCTTTGTATTTTTGCATCTTCTGCAAACATATTCAGATAGCTCTCATTTCCAGTGTTACTGTTTATATTATTTATATACACTAAAAACATGATTGGTGCCAGCACTGAACCCTATGGTACTCCACTAGTCACTTCTTTCCATGATGAGTAATTTCCTCTTAGCACTGTTCTCATTTCTCTTTTTATGAGAAAGGCTTGCATCCAACAAAACAGTTTGCCTCGAATTCCTCCCTGATGGTACAGTTTCCATAAAAGTCTTTGGTGTGGTACTGTGTCAAAAGCTTTCTTGAAATCTAAATAAATACTGTCCACCCATCCTTCCCTTTCCTGTATTGTGTTTGTTACTCTGTCATAGTAGCTCAACAGATTAGTAACACATGATTTTCCTTTTCTGAAACCAAACTGTCTTTCTGTTATCATACTGTGTTCTTCTAGGTGATTTACCCAAGCTTTTCTTATAAGCTTTTCTAATACCTTGCTTACAACACTGGTCAGTGATACTGGTCGGTAGTTGAGTGGATTTTGTCTATTGCCTTTCTTGAATAAGGGGACAATATTTGCTTTTTTTTTTTCCAAATATCAGGTAGTTTACCTTGACTCAAGAATTTCTTGAAAATAAAAAATAATGGTTTACTTAACTCCTCTAGCAAATGACTCTGTCTAGCAAATGACTTAGTCATCGGGGGCACACTCTTTCAGCATTGCAATATACACAAGACAACTTGGGTGTCGCCGTGTGGAAAATATAAAAATCAGATTGATCACATCGCTATCAGTAGGAGGCATAGAAGTTCTCTGCTAGATGTTCATGTTAAACGGGGAGCGGATATTGGTAGTGACCATCAACTCAGCATTGCAAAAATAAGGTTTAAACTTAAAATTCAGAAGAAGGAAAAATCTGGTGTTGGTAGATACGATATTGTTAAGCTTAGAAGGGAAGGAGAAGAAAAGGAGGAATTCAGATTAGAATGCAGAAATAGGTTTTTGGTGTTGGAAACGTTGGAAGAGGGGGAGAGAAGTGTAGATGAGATGTGGGAGGATGTGAACAAAGTTTTGCATGAGACTGCTGAATGTACGATTGGAAGGAGACATAGCTTCAGGAGAAAGAAATGGATATCAGAGGAAACGTGGGATATGATAAAAAAGAGAGGTGAGGCTAAATTGAGGAGTGAGATGCAATGCGTTGATGAACAAGAGATTGAATTAGCAAGAGCTGCGTACTGGAGTTTGAATTCAGAAGTAAGAAGGTTAGCTAGGAGAGATAAAAGAAGATGTGTGGATGAAAAGGTTGCAGAGACTGAAATCTTAATAAACAAAAATGATGGACAGAGTCAAAGAATAGCATATGAATCGATTAGAGAACTGAGTGGTAATGCAGGTAAACGCAAGGAAATACCAGTTAGAGACAGGGAAGGAAATTTATTGACCAAAGATGGAGATATTAAAAATAGATGGAAAGAGCATTTTGAGACAGTTCTTAATAGACCAATACCACCAGAAGAGGATATACCGTCTGCTCAGGAAGATTTAAATATAGAAACAGGAGAGTTGAGGCTTGCAGAAGTGGAGAAAGCAGTAAAACAGTTAAAGAATAATAAGGCACCAGGGGAGGATGGTTTATTTCCGGAAATGTTTAAAGTGGAGGGGGATAGATTAATAATGATCTTGACCAAGCTATTCAATAAGATATGGGTGACGGGGTTACTACCATCAGTTTGGAAGAATGGTGTAATTGTTAAAGTTCCGAAGAAGGGAGACCTGAGTGAATGTGGTAATTGGAGGGGAATCTCTTTGTCACCGATAGCTTTGAAAGTTTTCAGTAGTGTTGTTAAATAGGTTGGAGCCAGTGGTTGAGGGTATTCTGAGGGATGAACAGGCTGGTTTTAGAAAGGGACGTGGTTGCAATGATCAGATCTTTATAGTTAGGCATTTGATGCAGCAAGTTAATGAAATGAGAGTGCCGTTAAGTCTTTGTTTTGTTGATTTTGAAAAGGCTTTTGATAGTGTTTCGAGAGAGACTATGGGGAAGATCATGAGACATTATGGAATACCAGAGGAGTTTGTGAGGGTCATTATGAACATGCATGAGGACACATTTTGTAAAGTGATGGTTGATGGTTGTCTGAGTGATTCGTTTGAAGTCAAGTCCCGAGTAATTCAAGGTGGTGTTCTATCGCCTTTACTATTTATATTGGCCATTGATTACATTATGAAACGCGTTGGAACAGAAACCGGTGCAGGTATACTTTGGGGAGAGAACAGGAAACTTTTGGATTTAGATTATGCAGATGATATAGTTTTGATTTGTGATGGGCCAGAAGAGATGCAGAGAGTGTTGGACTGTTTGGTGAGTGAAGGTCGCAAGGTGGGTTTGGTTATTAATTGTGGAAAAACTGAAATAATCAATATGAATATGGAAAATGCGCAGGAATGTGTAATTGGAGGTATGGTTGTAAAGCAAGTTGATAGGTTTAAATATTTAGGTACTTATTTAGCCAAGGATGGTTCTTTGAACTTTGAATTCGAGGAAAGGTTAAAGAAGGCTAATCAGGCAATGGGAATGCTTAAAAATATTTGGAATAATAACAATTTCTCTGTGCATACAAAAATCAAACTTTATAAGGTAATGGTTAGGAGTATTTTAATTTAAGGACACGAGTCTTGGTACAGCACAGTGACTATGGAAAATAAATTCTTGGTGTTTGAAAATAAAGCACTTAGAAGAATATTAGGAGTTAAGTGGTGGGAAAGGATACCAAATAGTAGAATTAGAGAAATAACGGGAGTGCAGCCGATCGATGAATATGTTAGATTCTCACGATGGAAGTGGCTAGGACATGTGTATAGGAGACAGGGAATAGTACGAGGTACACCAGGGTGGGTGGCACTTGGTAGGAGAGGTAGAGGAAGGCCAAAAGAGACGTGGGTGAGGACAATGAGACGGGAAGCTGGAGATGAGTGTTGGGGAGATCTTGAGGAGTTAGCACAAGATAGGATGTGGTGGTGTGAGTTCATCGAGGCCCTATGCATCCCCGAGGGTGCCACAGGAAATGATTGATTGATAACTCCTTTGCACATTCTCGTAATACCCAATATGAAATTTCATCAGGACCACTTGCTTTTCCTCTGTCTAATCTACTTAACTCCTCCTGTATTACTTTTTCTGCTATTTGTATATCTGGTAGTATGTGTGGACATGCATGTTCCACATAGTCCCTCTCAATTTTTTTTTTTTTTTTTTTTGTAAAAACTAATTGGAAATTCTTATTTAGTGCTTCACAAATATCTTTCTCTTGTGTATAAGTGATTCCCTCGTCCGTACTGGATTGTATTATATCTTTTACTTTGGTTTTGCTTCTGATATAGCTGTAAAACAGCTTTGGTTGATCACTACTTTTATTTATTATATCCTCTTCAAACTGTTTTTGGGCTTCCCTCCTTATTCTTCTATAATCATTTCTTGCCTGTTTGTAATTATTATACGCCCTTTCACTATTGTGTCTTCTGTATCTATTCCACAACAAATTATCTTCTTTCTTTTGATTTTTTACATTCTGTATTGAACCATTTCTGTATTTTCTTATCTGCTTCTTTGTGCTGTGGGATGTACTTCTGGACTCCTATTTCATAAAATTCACAGAATTTTGTATATACATCATTTAAATCTTGTCCTCTAAGCTCATTTTCCCAATCAACTTCTAAGAAATACTTCTTTATGTCTTGATAATTTCCCTTTTTATAGTTTAGCCTCTTTTTGTAACTGTCATTGCTGTTTACTAAGTCATATGCTATCCTGAAGTTATAATTTAGTACTGCATGATCGCTTTTGCCGAGTGGAGGGTGATATATTAAACTGTCAATATCATTTTCTTGCCTAGTAACTATTAGATCTAGCACTGAAGGTACATCAAGTCCTCTTTTTCTGGTGGTTTCCCTCTTTTTCTGGTGTGTGTGTGTGTGTGTGTGTGTGTGTGTGTGTGTGTGTGTGTGTGTGTGTGTTTTTACCTATTTGTATTTACCTGTTTGTAGTATACAGGAATTGAGCAATGCTCGTGTTGTCCTGTCTCCATATCCACATTTATCTAGTCTACTTTTACACACACGAATGTTTTTCGCCTGCACCACCTCTTTGTCTAAGTCGTTCCAAATATTTATGTATTTACCTAATATACCTAATTGTGATATACACGAAATGTGCTATGCTCGTGGGTTCCCGTCGCTGTTTCTCAGGAAGTCAATTTTAGCATTAAACTCGTTTAAATTTTTAGACTGGACGATCTCTTTGTCCAGGCTATTCCATAGGTCTATACTTCTATACGGAAAACTATATTTCTTGATAACCTTCAAGCAGCTTGGCTTCTTCAATTTCATTCCGTGTCCCCTTATTGCTCACTTATCCCATAAAAACAGATCTTCTCGGTCAATTTTATCTACTTCTATCATGGTCCTGAATACTGCAATCATTTCTCCCCTCTTTCTCCTTTCCTCTAAGGAAGGCAAATCCAGCTTTTCCAGCCTCTCTCTGTATGACAGATGTGCCAGACTGGGGACCATCTTGGTTGCTGTTCCTTGTATTCTCTCAATCTTGTTTATATCTTTCTTTTTGTGTGGGGACCGCACTACCGCTGCATATTCAAACCTGGGGAGGATCATGGCCACTATCAGTTTTTTCGTCATTTCCTCATCCATAGAATGAAATATTGTTCTTATGTTAGTCAAGAGTTTATACGTCTCTCTAACTATCTTGTTAATATATTTTTCAGGTGACAAACTATCTTGGACCAGCACTTCCATATCTTTCTCTCCTCTCGTTTTTTTTAATTAATTCATTACCCAACAAATAATTCAGTGATGGCCTCCTGGTACTTTTACCCATTTCCAATATTTTACATTTCTTTACATTAAATTTCATTTCCCACATCCGGCTCCAATCATGAATACTATCCAGATCCTCCTGCAGCATTGTACAATCCTCCTTAACTTCTACCTTCCTTAAGATCTTTACATCATCAGCAAACAGACTTGCATAATTGTTCACTCCATCTACTGTATCATTTACATAAATCAGGAACATTACTGGAGCCAAAACCGAGCCTTGAGGGACTCCACTTTTTTTTTTTTTTTTTATGCGAGGAAGAAGGAACCAAAGTCCATGAGCCCGCAATAAGAGTTCCCTCCAAGAGAAAAACAAAATACAAGAGAGAGCCAAATTCAAGATCCATTCATTTCGAGATATCTGGACACACTGTGTTTGAAAGACTGGAGATTATAGGCAGCAGGAAATACAGACAGAGGGATACAGTTCCAGAGTTTACCTGTTGCATAAATGAAGGACTGGGAGTAACAGTTAACTCTTGCATTAGAGAGTTGGACAGAAAAGGGATGAGAGTTTGCTGCTAGACGGATGCTACGCACCCGTTGTAGACGTGGAGGAATGCATGCAGACAGTTCAGAGGAGCAGTGACCATTGAGGTAGCGATACAAAAGAGATAAAGATGCAACAGTGCAGTGAAGAGACAGAGGTTGAAGGGAGTCAGTAAGAGGAGAGTTAATGAGACGAAAAGCCTTTGAGTCCACCCTATTGAGAAGAGCTGTATGTGGGGAGCCTCCCCACACATGAGAGTTGTACTCCACACAGGGGCAGATAAAACCCCTGTATAGAGTCAAAAATTGTGCAGGGGTAAAGAAAGAACAGAGTCGGCTTAGCACACTCAATCTCTTGGAAGCAGATTTTACAAGAGATGTAATATGATCTTTCCAAGATAAGTCCCGAGTAAATGAAACCCCAAGCATGTTCAAGGATGATGCTGGAGTAAGCTGAATATTATTGAACAGTGAGTATACCTGTGGAAGTTTTTGGCGGGTTGATACGTGTAAGAACTGAGCCGTAGATGCATTAAAAACAACAAGGTTATTTTTACCCCAGTCAGAGATACGAGCCAAGTCAGACATTAGGTGTGCTATAGCCTCATCCCTTGTTTGTTGAAGTAACTGCTGAGATGCGCGTTGCGGGAACCGAATGGAAAGATGAAGGGTGGAGTCATCAGCGTATGAGTGGATAGGGTTAGATGTACAGCTTAGAAGGTCACTAATGAATAAAAGGAAGAGAGTTGGTGATAGGACAGAGCCCTGAGGAATACCACTGTTGACAGATCTAGGAGAAGAACGATGGCCGTCTACAACAGCGGTTATAGAACGACCAGAAAGGAAGCTAGCGATGAAGGCACAGATAGAAGGATAGAAACCGTAAGAGGGCGGTTTGGAAATTAAAGATTTATGCCAGACTCGATCGAAAGCCTTTGAGATGTCAAGTGCAATGGCAAAGCTTTCGCCAAAGTCCCAAAAGGAGAATGACCAGGAGTCTGAAAGGTAGGTGAGAAGATCGCCAGTGAAGCGTCCCTGACGGAACCTGTACTGACGATCAGAAAGAAGGTTGTGATAGGAAAGATGCCTTAAAATTTTTCTATTGAGAATTGACTCGAAAGCTTTTGAAATACAGGACTTTAAAGCAATTGGACGATAGTTGGAGGGTTGGGAGTGGTCACCCTTCTTTGGGACAGGCTGAATGAAACCAAACTTCCAGCAAGAAGGAAAGGTACAAGTTGACAGACAAAGGCGAAAGAGTTTGCCTAGGCAGGGTGTAAGCACAGAAGCACAGCTCTTGAGAACAACAGGAGGGACTCCATCAGGCCCATATGCCTTGTTAGTATTGAGGCCAGTGATGGCAGAAAATACATCAGCTGAAGAAATTTTAATGTCAGCCATGAGGAAGTTAGAGGCGGGTAGTGATAGAGGAACAGCACCGGAATCATCTAAGGTGGAATTGGAGGAGAAAGTCTGTGCGAAGAGATCTGCTTTATCAGTAGAAGAAATAGCTACAGATCCATCAGAGTAGAAAAGAGGTGGGAAGGATGATGAGATAAAGTTGTTAGAAAGGTTTTTGGCAAGGGGCCAGAAGGAGTGGGAATAATTCGAGTTGGAGAGTTGAGAGCATTTAGTACAGATGAAATTATTTTTAGCAGAGCGAAGAACAGACTTAGCACGATTCCGAGCAGAAACGTAATGATGATGTGATTCGGGGGTGGGTTGGCTCCGGTACCTTTTATAGGCCCTCTCCTTGTTGCGGACAGCATTAGAACAAGCGTGATTAAACCAAGGCTTTTTTGTGTTAGACAAAGGGTATGAGAAAGGAATGTATGCTTCCATGCCCGAGAGAATAACCTCCGTAATGCGCAAGGCACACTCAGATGGCTCCCGGCCATGGAAGCAATAATCATTCCAGGGAAAATCAAAGAAGTACTGCCTGAGGGCCTCCCAATCTGCGGCTCCAAAATGCCACAGGGTGACGTTTCCCTGGAGGGTCCACAGGCCGTACCGTAATGATAGGACAGGTTAAGGTGATAAGGTTGTGATCAGAGGAGCACAACGGAGAGAAAAGATTAACAGTGTAAGCAGAAGGATTAGTTGTAAGGAAGAGGCCAAATATGTTGGAGCTCTCTCCAAGGCGGTCAGGGAGACAGGTAGGGTGCTGTACAAGCTGCTCTCGGTCATTAAGGATAGAAAAGATGTAGACTTGTTCACCAGGAGGATCAGTGAAAGGAGAGGAGAGCCAAAGGTGGAGGTGAGCACTGTAATCTCCTAGAATGGAGATCTCAGAGAAAGGAGAAATGGATAGAATGCGTTCCATCGTAGAAGGAAGATAATCAAAGCATTTTTCATAGTCAATAGAAATAGGGGATAAATAAACAGCACATACATATTTAGTCAGAGAATGACAGGAAAGCCGAAGCCAGAGTGCAGAGAATTCAGAAGAATCGAGTTCAGGAACACGAGAGCAATATAAGTCGTTGCGTACATATACACAACAGCCACCTTTGGCTTTGAAATGAGTATAGAGAAAGTAGGAGGATACAGAAAAGGGTTTGCTGTCAGTTGCCTCAGACAGCTGATTCTCAGTTAGAAAAAGAAGGTGAGGTTTAGTGGAGGAGAGGTGGTGGTCAACAGAGCGAAAGTTAGAGGAAAGGCCGCAAATGTTGCAGAAATGAAGAAGAAGAGAGTCAGACAGTGGTTCCAGGCAGCTCAAGTCGTCACTGGGAGAGGGGCGGAAGGTGGAGGCATTTATGGTCCCCCCCCTGGGGACTCCGAGGCTGGGTGATAAGATGCCATGATTTTTTTGAATTTTGGAAAGGGAAGTGTAGTGTGTACTGTGCATGTAGTTTGCTGTAGATAGGTAGAGAAATTTGTACTGGAGAGCATGCTGGCCTACTCTCTGTGTAACTGAGACACTGAAAAAGTTCAGCAAAGGGGGATGGTCAGGAACTAGTCCTGAGGGCTGATGAAACGGGAGCTCCAGCACTCCCTGTCATCAGCTTTCCATCCACCTTGGAAGTACTGCCCTGCTACTTCCCTTCATCCAGACATCCTATCCTTTATTACTGTCCTCAATTGTCTGTCTCTCAAAAAGTCTCTCATGCATTCCAGGAGTTTCTCCTTCAGTCCTCCTATATACTCTAGTTTCCACATTTGTCTCTTATGAGGTACCATGTTGAAGGCCTTCTCTAAGTCTAACTACACATAATCCACCCAACCATCTCTCTCCTGTACCACGTCAATCACTCGAGTAAAAGCTCAACAAGTTGGAAACACATGCCCTTCCACTTCTGAATCCAAACTGACATTCAGCCAAAATATTCATCTCTTCTAGATATTTTATCCATCTGTCTTTCAGGATTCTCTCATACAGTTTTGCGCCCATGCTGGTTAGAGACACAGGTCTATAATTCAGTGGTTCTTCCCTGTTTCCTCCGTTATAAATTGGTTCCACATTTGACCACTTCCTTTCTTGTGGCTCTTTCTCCTCTTCCAGAGAACACACAATTAGACTGTGAATTTTATCCGCCAGTTGTTCTCTGCATTCCTTCATTACCCAATTAGAAATTCCATCAGGTCCTGGGGCTTTCCTTACATATTGAGTTTCCAGTAGTTTATACACTTCCTGTACCTGCACTTTTATATCTTTTATCACCGGTAAATTTCTAATCACTCCCTCCTCTTCCACAAACTCCTTTTCATTAGTGAAAACCGATTGGAAAGATTTGTTCATTATTTCAGCTTGCACTGCTGCATCTTTATAGACCTCTCCTTTTACTTTCAGTTTGGTGATTCCTTCCTTTTGTTTCAGTTTGCCATTAACAAATCTATGAAACAGTTTGGGTTCATCCTTGCATTTGTCTGTTATACCTTTTTCAAAATTCCTTTCTTCTTCTTTACGTATTCTTGTGTATTCATTTCTAGTTCTTTTATATTCATCCTTTGTTCTATTGTTACCTCTTTTTCTCCAGTTGTTCCACGTCTTGTCTCTCTCTTTTTCTGCTATCATACACCTTCTATTAAACCACCCCTATTTCCTGTTATCTTTCCCCCTTACTCTTGGCACATATTTTTCTACTCTTAAATTGTAAAGGTCTAGAAAGATATCCCACTTCCTCTGTATCTCTCTTCTTTCTCTGAATTTTCTCCAATCTGCATTTTCGAAAAATTTTCTCAATCCTGTAAACTTTGCTTTCCCAAAGTTGGATCTTCCCTGCCTATAAAGCTCATCTCTTGGCTCGAAGTTCCCTATTATCATCTGAAACTCAATGACCACATAATCACTTTTTCCTATAGGACAGAAATATTTCAATGATTCTATTACACTGGGTTCTTTGTTAATAGTAGGTCTAACCTTGCTCGTGTGTCCTCACCTCGGAACCATGTCTCTTATTTGACCCATTGCGTAATCACATTATATAGTAAAGACATGGATTTCTATGTTACATATATTAAATTTGGTGCAGGATATTTACAGAACAAATATGTGCAGCATGTGATGTGGTGTGTGGGAGGAAGAGAAGACGGAGGGGGGTGCAAGGAACAGCGTGGTGGACTGAAGAAGTGAGACAGGCTGTGGCACAAAAGAAGAAAGCATACAATGAATGGATGAGAAATAGGGGCGTGGAAGAAGTTGAGAGGCAGAAGAGAGAGTTATATGCAGAAAGAAAGAGAGAGGTGAAAAGATTAGTAAGAGAGAGTAAGAAGAGAGTGGATGAGGAATTTGGAAGGAAATTGAGTGTAAGTGGAGGGACTGTAAGAAAATGTTCTGGAAAGAGGTGAAGAGAGTAAGACAGGGTGGAAGTGAGGTTAGCAGGGGAGTGAAAGATAAAAATGGTAGATTACTAGTGGAGAAGGGAGAAAAAGTGAGCAGATGGAGAGAACACTTTAAGGAATTGTTGAACATACTCAAATGGAAGCAATGCGAGTATAAGTGGCTGGGGAATGGCTGGGAGAAGGAGGGAGGTGAGAAGACAGGAAGAAATCAGTAGGATAGAAGTTGCGGAAGCAATGAAGAAAGTTAAATTGGGGAAAGCCCCAGGAATTGATTGAGTGTGTGGTGAAATGCTGAAGCATGGGGGAGAGATAGTAGTAGAATGGATGTGGAAGATGTGCAGATTGGCCTGGGAGGAAGGTAGAGTCTGGGAGGATTGGAAGTCAAGTATAATTATTCCCTTGTACAAAGGAAAAGGGGAAAAAGAGGTGTGTGTTAATCGAAGGGGCATTTGTCTTCTTAGTATAGTAGGAAAAGTGTATGGTAGGATACTTATTGACAGAGTTAGAGAAAGAACAGAGAAATTAGTTGGAGAAGAACAGGGAGGCTTTAGGAAGGGAAGAGGTTGTGTAGATCAGATATTCATTCTTAGATCTTTAGTGGAAAAGTTTCTAGAGAAGGGAAAGAAGTTGTATGCGGCTTTCATGGATTTGGAGAAAGCATATGACAGGGTGGATAGAAAAGGATTGTGGAAAGTATTAAGAATATATGGAGTAGATGAGAAGTTGTTGAATGCCGTGAAGAGTATATATGATGGTGCTAAAGTTGCAGTGCGTGTGGATGGTGAACTAAGTGAATTTTTCTCTTTGAAGGTTGGGTTGAAACAGGGAAGTGTCATGTCTCCATGGTTGTTCAATCTGTACATAAATGGGGTAATAAAAGAGGTACAAGGTTGGGTAGTGGATGGTGGAGTGGCCCTGGTGCAAGAGGATAGTGTTTGGAAACTCCCTGTACTGTTGTTTGCAGATGATACTGTGTTGTTGAGTGAAGACGAAGGGGAGCTGGAAGGCTTGGTGGATGAGTTTGGGAGAATGTGTAAGAAACGGAATCTAAACGTGAATGTAGGGAAGAGTAAAGTGATGGTCTTTGAGAGAGGTGAAGTCAATGAATGTACAGCGAGGTTTCATTGTGAGGAATTGGAAAATGTGAGTACGTTTAAGTACTTGGGTAGTGTGATGAGTAAGGATGGAGGTTTGGAGGGCGAAGTGCTTGAAAGGGTACAGCAGGGAAGAAAGGTTGCTGGTTCTTTGAAAGCAGTGATAAGAAACAGGGAAGTGAGCATGGAAGTGAAAAAGTTACTACATGACAGTATTGTGATACCAACTCTAACATATGGAAGTGAAGCTTGGACGTTGTTGGAAGGACATAAGTCAATAGTGAGAGCAGTGGAAATGAGTTATTTAAGAGGAGCCTGTGGAGTCACATGGAGAGACAGGCTGATGAATGAGGATATAAAGGAGCGTTGTGGTGTGGATGTGGATGTGATAGGAAGCGTTATGAGGAACACACTGAGGTGGTTTGGCCATGTGGAGAGGATGGAGGGTGAGAGACTGACGAAGAGAGTGTATGTGAGTGAGGTGCATGGGGGAAGAGGGAGGGGGAGGCCGAGGATGAGATGGAGGGATGGGGTGGAGAGGTATATGAGAGAGGGGGGGGGTGAGTTGGGAGCAGGGCAGTGAAATGGCGGGGGACAGGGCGACGTGGAGGCGATTTGTTTGTGGCCACCCCAAACGGGATTGAGGCATCTGGCAATAGATAGATAGATATATAAAGTATAGTGCCCCACGAATCTTTGCTGCCTCCTGAGTCCCATTCCTCCCAGTTCACCTCATTACAGTTAAAGTCACCCACCATAATTATATTGTTGCTTTTCTCAATATTTTTTTGTAAATAACTAGCCATATCTGACAACATCTGGTATTCGTCATCATTCCATGCTCTCGTCTTAGGGGGAACATACACTACTGCTGTATCTCGCTTGCTATTCTCTCCAGTTTCTAATTTCATATATATCACTTCAGCCCTGCCTTCTCCCATTTCAATGGTATCTACATTTATGTTGTTCTTCACTGCTATCATCACTCCTCCTCCCGTTTTTTCTTTTCTGTCTCTTCTCCACAGTTTCTGTTTACCATCTCCCAAATGAACATCAATATCTTCTCTTGATTTGGTCTCTACAAAGCACATGACATCAGGTTCATGTTCTCTCAAGAAATCGTTAATTTCAAGCCTTGCCGATATTTAACCATCAACATTAGTATATACCACCTTCAAATTATTATTGATGTTTTTTATACCCTCTTCTCTCCTTCTCTCCATCGGTATCATTTCCTCAATTTCTGATCTTTTATAGCCATCCCCCTTAGTTTCCTTCACTTCAATTTCCTCACATACCACTTCCTTACTTTCATATCCATCACTCTCTAAAAAAAGGTTTTACATTCTTCCTCTGTCCTCTTATCATTTTTTTTTTCCTTTACTTGTTCCTCCAGTTATTTTAAAACTTCTCTTTCTTCTTCATTCAAATCTTTTCTTATTATAATGTTTTCCATCCCTGCCTCTTTCCTTAGTTTCCAGGTCACTTTAAGTATATCATTTACTACACTTTCTGATGACAACTTGACTCTCATTGGTCTTGTTTCAACTTTCTTATAAGGCCCTATTCTCCTTACTTCCTCAATTTCTTTTTCCCACTTGTCTCTTTCAGGATCAATCTTGCCTAATATTCTTCTCACCAGGTTTGTGTCTCTCTCGAGTCTCACGGATCTAACCTTTTCTTCCTCCTCCCTGTTTCCAAATATTACCACACATCTGTTCCTTTCTACAGTTTCTCTCACTATTTTCTCGTTTTCTTCAGTATTTTCATTACATTTTCTTCCATTTTTTTCTTGTTCATTTCCCTTTCTTCCTGAAAGATTTCCCTCAAGCTGACCACTTCTTTCTGCTCTTCATCTACATGTGGCCACTTTGCCTTATGCTCTTCTAATACACTACTCACCTCCGTTTTATTACTACTCTCTTCTAGTTTTCTTCTCAATTCGATATTTTCACGCTTCAAATTCCTGATCTCCTCATTCGCAGTCTCATATTCTGAAACACTAAATTCTCCACTTTCTCTTCAAGTTCACTAATCCTCATAATCAATGTTTTAACCAAATCCATGACATTAGTATTACTGTCAAATCCTGGAAATTCGAGTCCCTCAATGTTTACATTATCGCCCATGTTTCAGATTGGTTACAGTACAAAAAACAGCTGTTACCGAAAATACTGCAAACATTCATGTATGCTCTCTGCCAATAAATCTTTACATTTTTGATAGTCTATAGTATCTCTATCTATCTATTGCCAGACGCCTCAATCCCGTTTGGGGTGGCCACAAACAAATCGCCTCCAAGTCGCCCTGTCCCCCGCCAGTTCACTGCCCTGCTCCCAGCTCACACCCCCCTCTCTCATATATATTAACTTACAGTATTTTAAACTTAAAACAAGACCATAGGAGACAGAACAAACCTAATTCCTGAAGCTATTTAAGGTTTCCAGCGGTGGCTGGGAGCAGTCGAGATACGTCCATTCACTCTGACTGACTGTGTGTGTGTGTGTGTTCTTACCCTTCCTAATTGTATCTTTACGGGAATGAGTCAAGCTCGTACTGTCCCGTGTCTTAAACCATATTTATCGTACATATCCTTAAATTTGTGAATTGTTTTGGCACACACTATTTCATTCGGTAGTGCATTCCATTGATCAATTGCTCTGTTTGGGAAACTGAATTTCCTTACGTCTTTATCACCTCTCTTCTTATGCAGTTTTTTGCAGTGTCCTCTTGCTGATGCTTCTCCATATGCTAAGTAATCATTTATGTCTATTTTCTCCTTCCCTGATATGCACTTATATAGCATTATCATGTCACCTCTTTTCCTTCTCTCCTGTAGTGTTGGTAGATTCAGTTTATTTAGTCTTTCTCTGTAGCTTAGGTCCCTTAAGCCTGGTATCCATCTTGTAGCAGCCCTTTGAACTTTTTCAATCTTGTCTAGGTGTTTTTTGAGATGAGGACTCCAGACTACTGATGCATATTCCAGAGTTGGTCTAATGCATGATGTTATTATCCTTCTTAGCAGGTCTTCATTTATGTATGTGAATGCTATTCTCATATGTGCAAGCAGTGTATACATGTTCCGTACCTTCTCGCTGATGTGGTCAGCCGGAGATAGTCTGTTATTGATAATCACACCTAGGTCCTTCTCTCTTTCCGATGTGTATAGGGTTTTATTTCCAAACTTATAATCCCAATCAGGTCTTTTTCCACTTTAACCAAACTTGATTACATGACACTTGTCCACATTGAATTCTATTTGCCATGTATTACTCCATTCATGAAGTTTATTTAATTCTTCTTGTAGCTCTTTACAAAAGTCTGTGTTAGTAATTCTCCTTTGTATTTTTGCATCATCTGCAAACATATTCAGATAGCTCTCATTTCCAGTGTTACTGTTTTTATCATTAATATACACTAAAAACATGATTGGTGCCAGCACTGAACCCTGTGGCACTCCACTAGTCACTTCTTTCCATGATGAGTAGTTTCCTCTTAGTACTGTTCTCATTTCTCTTTTTATGAGAAAATCTTGCATCCAATAAAACAGTTTGCCTCGAATTCCTCCTTGATGGTACAGTTTCCAAAAAAAATCTTTGGTGTGATACTGTGTCAAAATCTTTCTTGAAATCTAAATAGATACTGTCCACCCATCCTTCCCTTTCCTGTATTGTGTTTGTTACTCTGTCATAGTAGCTCAACAGATTAGTAACACATGATTTTCCTTTTCTGAAACCAAACTGTCTTTCTGTTATCATACTGTGTTCTTCTAGGTGATTTACCCAAGCTTTTCTTATAAGCTTTTCTAATACCTTGCTTACAACACTGGTCAGTGATACTGGTCGGTAGTTGAGTGGATTTTGTCTATTTCCTCTTGCTTTGCTTTCTTCCAAATATCAGGTAGTTTACCTTGACTCAAGGATTTCTTGAAAATTAAAAATAATGGTTTACTTAACTCTTTTGCACATTCTCTTAGTACCCAACATGAAATTTCGTTAGGACCACTTGCTTTTCCTCTGTCTAATTTACTTAACTCCTCCTGTATTACTTTTTCTGCTATTTGTATATCTGGTAGTATGTGTGGACATGCATGTTCCACATAGTCCCTCTCAAAACTTTGTTCTTCTGTAAAAACTAATTGGAAATTCTTATTTAGTGCTTCACAAATATCTTTTTCTTGTGTATAAGTGATTCCCTCGTCCGTAATGGATTGTATTATATCTTTTACTTTGGTTTTGCTTCTGATGTAGCTGTAAAACAGCTTTGGTTGATCACTACTTTTATTTATTATATCCTCCTCAAACTGTTTTTGGGCTTCCCTCCTTGTTCTTGTATAATCGTTTCTTGCCTGTTTGTAATTATTATACGCCCTTTCACTATTGTGTCTTCTGTATCTATTCCACAACAAATCTCTTCTTTCTTTTGAATTTTTACATTCTGTATTGAACCATTTCTGTATTTTCTTATATGCTTCTTTGTGCTGTGAGATGTACTTCTGGACTCCTATTTCATAAAATTCACATAATTTTTTATATACATCATTTAAATCTTGTACTCTAAGCTCATTTTCCCAATCAACTTCTAAGAAATACTTCTTTAGGTCTTGATAATTTCTCTTTTTTTAGTTTAGGCTCTTTTTGTAACTTTCATTCCTGTTAACTATGTCATATGCTATCCTGAAGTTGTAATTTAGTACTGCATGATCGCTTTTGCCGAGTGGAGGGTGATATATTAAACTGTCATTATCATTTTCTTGCCTAGTAAATATTAGATCTAGCACTGAAGGTACATCGAGTCCTCTTTTTCTGGTGGTTTCCCTCACATGTTGCGTTAGGAAAAACTCTTGCACGAGATCCAGGAGCTTTTGGTCCCAACAGCTTTCTTAGCTAATTATATCTAGAGTATTCCAATTTATATTTGTATTAAAATCTCCAGTTAGTATAATTCTTTCCGATTTCTCTTCCATTTTATGTAGAAATGATCTTAAACTCTGAATTGTACTCTCTGCCAGGTCCTCATATTCGTCTCTTTCCCATCTGTTTGATCTGGGTGGCATGTACAAATTGGCTGCAATTACTTTCCCTTCAGATGTGTTGATCTCTACTGCAATCAGGTCTACTTGTGATGGTATATCTAGTTTTATTTCATTGACTTTTAGATTTTTCTTAGATAATATTATAATTCTTCCTCCTTTTTTTAAATTTCTGTCTCTTCTCCATATATTGTATTCCTCTAATTTTAGTATGTCATTGGATATCCTTGGTGTTAATTTTGTTTCAGTTAGGCATATTATTTGTGGTTCATTTTCTCTGACATAATCATTCATCTCTAGTAATTTAGATACCATTCCATCCACATTTGAGTACATCAACTTTATCATCTTGATAATATACACGTCATGATATGGTTCTACTACCTTCCTCCTTTTTATTCCCTCCTGTTTGTGTACCACTTTCGTACCTGCAGTCCTATTACTTTGTTAAAAAATGTGTTCTCCTCTTCTGATCTTCCCTCATTTTTTGTTTTTCCTTCCTTCCTCTTCTCTTTCAGTAATTCCAGTTCCTCTTGTGTTAGGCATCTTTTTATCCATACATTTTTGAACTCCTCTTTTTCCAGAAGATTCTTTGCATTTTTTAGTATCTCCTCCACAGTGTTTACACTCTGGAAAGTCACCTTTAGAGGTCTTGTCTTGCTTTTCTCGTATTTCCCAAACCTTTTGTGTTCCTCTATGTCTTTACTACAGATTTCCTCTGATACTTCTTTCAGTAAGCTCATTACATTTGCCATCTCCTTTTTGTCTCTTGTGATCTTGTTTTTTACTTCTTTCTCTTCTATACCAGTGATTACTATAGATTTGTTTATATCTACTGAATCTCTGACTAACTTTGGATTGTTTGGGGTTATTCTTTTCACTTCCTGTTTAATGCTTTTTTCCTCCACCCTTGTTTCTAAGTCTTTCTTTACTTTCACCATTTCAGCATACGTGGTTTCCACATCATTTTTGTAGCTTTGCACAGTTTCATTCACCTGTGTTATCTTCTCCTCAATATCACTGCTCTGCTCTATCAGACTGCTTACTTGCCTAATTGTCTCTATATCATTTTTGAACTCTTCCATAATACTCTCGTGATTGACTACTGTACTTGCCATTTCACTCATTTTCTTCCTAAGTGTACTCAGTTCCACTGTTAGTTCACTGATGGTTGTGTCTTTCTTGTTGGCCTCCCTTCCTAGTTTTCTATTTCTTCAATTTGCAAGTGCATCTGCTTCTTTATTTCATCAATTTCATTTTTGAAGGCCATTTCTAGTTTGTGTACACGTTCAACCAGTCTATTGTGAGTCTCCACTTCAACCAGTTCTTGGTAGAAATCATCATCTTGTTTTCTACCTTTATCACTTTTCTTTTCCAAATTTGCTTTACTAAAGTATGTGTCCATTTTGCAATACTAAAAGCACAGAGTACATGTACTTACATTCCCCGTGCAGCTGTAGTCTAAACAAACCTCAGCTGACTGAGCGCATTCTTTCGCCTCTCGGTTCTCTTTTCTGTTTGAACAAGTCTTGTTTAAACTTCTTCTTATTTTTTTTCTTTTAATAATGAAAAATCATTTAGTCTAACCTGGTACAGAGCTTGACTCATATAAAGATACTATTTTAGGTAATGCCACTGGCCGTGCTGGCTCGGTACGGAGCGCCGATGTCGCACGTCTGCTCTCTCTCTGACTCCCACTGTATGTGTGTGTGTGTGTGTGTGTGTGTGTGTTTTACTGATGTCCTACTTGCTAATGTGGCCATATGATCATGGTGTGGTGGCACCCGATCAGTTATTTCAACCAGATAGCTGCTACATACATCATATGAAGAATAATGTGCAACTACTACGTACACCATATGATCAAACTCTTTTTTTTTTTTTTTTTTTTTAAGCGAGCAAAATTTTTTACCCAAATGTCCATGAATAGTGTACCACGGCCAAACTAAGGTAAATAATGAACTCATATTTGGCTTTCCTATTCTCTTCCATGCACTCTTTCATTTATAAGAGCAAAAGTTATTTTTTAGGAAAAAAAATCCCTTTTTTTGTGCATGGGGGGATCGACCACAAAACCTAAGGCCGCAGTTAACGGGTTAAATCACTCAGTCTCATCCCTTTTAAATACTGCAACACTTTTAAGTTCTTTATTTTATTCATATGATCACTATTTAATGTGTATGTTTATTGATAGAGTTAAGATATATGACATCTATCAGTGTTAAAAAAAAATATGAAGCCAAGAAAATTGTAATAAAGGAAGAAATAAATAACATGTCATATATTATGTATTTTAATATGTATTGCCACTATCGCCACTCATTTACATGCAGTGAACTATTAAAAGCTAATTGGTGTTTCAAGCACTTTCTACAGGTTGCTTGATGTAGAGATCAGAGCTGGGTACCTCCCCAATCACTTTCGCAATCCGCAATTTCCAAAATGGCGGACCTCGTTATTTCAGTTGGGGAATTGCGATTGCAGCAAACTCGTTTGAAATTTGCAGTATTGCATTGCTGAAACACTTTTGCAATTGCAATCCTGTCCACAGTCTCCCACGTGGCTGTCGGTGGTGATTAGTACAGGTTACAGCATGACTCATGAATATCAAGCTTGAACAGGACCAGTAGCGGCGGGTGGACGAGGCGTTGCTGCGTCAGTTAGCAGCAGGGATGGGCGATACCAGGAGAAATGATTTGATACGATACAATACTATATACTGAAATCCATCATGGCAGTAAATTTTGTGGCACTTATAGCTAATCCTGCACAGTTGTTCCACAATTTGACAGATGATGATCTTAAGGGCTAATGTAATGGTGATCACTGAAAATATCTTTTTTTTAATGGTCTTACTGAGTTATTATCTGCAAGAGTAAGTACATATCTATGAATTATCTATTTTTTTTTTTTTTACGTGTCCAACTCTGGGCAAAGACTTCAGGGCCTATTTGTCGGGGGCAGTGACCTATCCCAATGCCCAGTAGTCCTCCTACACCTCCACATATCACCACTTCGGCACTAACACCCACCATCCATACTGAATACATGCTAGGGCTGTCTCACACACGATTGGTGTATTGGTATTAGTGGAGGTATTTTTGCAGCATGTCGGCGAGTCATCTGGTAGATCAGTAAAGTCTGCTTTTAGGAAATTCAAATCCTTAAACTGTTCCCTGCCCCAGCCAGGAATCAATCCTGGGTCCATTGGGACTGCAGGCTGCCACTCTTTCGATTCAGCCACCGCCTTGGAGGGCATTCTGCTGCTGGTCACATTGATTTTCCCGAGTGTCACAATGGCTATTTCTTTTCCATGTAATATTTTTTTTGTAATAAAGGATATGATTATACCACGTTGAATACACCGTTTCCCGTCCGATCAGCGAAGTTAAGCAATGTTGGGTCTGGTTAGTACTTGGATGGGTGACTGCCTGGGAACACCAGATGCTGTTGGCGTTCTCCCTACGTGTCAAGTGAGGCTGGTGGAGGATTAGTGCCCCTCCCTGTAAAACAATTAACTCTAAGCCCTTGGCCACCCCGTTTGGGATACATGGCGTCTGGCAATGAATGAATGAATGAAATTAGTACTGTGAGAGACTGTTCTCCCAGGGGTCGGACGTCATGAAGGCCAAATGGGCAAGTCTGGTCTCAGAGAACTTCGAGCAATTGGTGTTCATGAAAGGGAACATGGACCTGGTCAAGATGGAGTTGTTCTCAGTCTTGGAGGACTCAACCTGACTGTGACATGTGGGTGTGAAGAAGTGTCAAGTGTCACAAGTGTGACCTTCTGAACTTGAACTGAGTCAGTGAGGACTGAGGAGTGGTCCGAGTGAATGCATGAATGGAGTCACTAGTGAGTAGTGAGAGTCAGAGTGACTGTGACTGTGGGAAATTAATGTCATAAATAGATTATAAATACAATAATTCACTACATTACCATCCATTTACCTCGTTTGTGCACTTTGTATTGAAAATTGTGAAACTGGATTGCGGTTACGGAATTGAGGTAGCGGAACTGCACATTCCAAGTTTGTTGCAGAATTGCAGTAGTGAAAGGTAAGAGTCAGAAGTTGTGGAATTGCGACTGCAGAGTTGAATTTTAGATTGTGGTGCACAGCTCTGGTAGAGATTGCTATTGCAATTGAATTAGACGAGGGAAATTAAGCTGAAAACAATCTTCTGATGAAGGGAGGAGGCAGTGGTTGAATCGGTAGAGAGATGCTCTCTCCCAACGGATGTGGGTTCTAATCTCGGCTGGGGCAGGGAACAGTCTAAGGATTTGAATTTTTTAAAGAAGTTAATAATACCTGATGACATGTAAATACATCTCCACCAATACCAATACACCAGCTCTCAAAAAAAAAAAACAGCTGAACTGTAGTATATATTAAAAAATGACATTGGATGTAATTGGCAAAGTGGTGACATTTGAGCGCGTATTATACGTAGGAATGCTGAGACCAACGGAAAGGACATCTACACCTATGCCCACAGTCGTACACAAAACCATGTCGGTGATTATCCGATTGTACAGTAGTGCTGTTGACGCTTCATATTAATCTTATTAACGCAGTATTGTTAAATGGTATTGAGAGAATTAAAGAGTACATATACTAGGCATGTTATCCAGGAATCCAACCAATGTGCCCATCTTGAAACCGCAACTCAGTCGTATTTGTGGAAACGAATTTATTCACTGTGAAATCTCTATGAGGTTTCATTCTCCCTCCATCTGTAACCATCTGATAATGGTACCACGGACACTGTAGGACTGGAAGAAATATTAAGTTCTTGAAAGACTTGTGATGGAGGTATTGTTCCCTGATCTGCCATCGTCTCACCCACCGCATCACTGTGGTTGCACTGGTGCCCATGAGATCTGCTACGGCCTTGTATGAAAGACCCTTGCACCACAGTTGTACGAACTTCACTCGCTCAGACAGCTTGGTTTTCCTATATGACCGCTTTGAATCCATACCAGTTACCTGTTTTGAAGTATATTTGCGTCAGTTAAAGGTTTAGGGTTGCGAACTAAGAAAGAATCATAAGCATCGGGAGCAATACAGTTATGTAAAGTTTCGGTCAACAATACGTTTGGGATCTGAACTATCGAAGAATTTTCGGCAGCATCAAGAATCAAGTTGTTAAAATTAAGTACATTTCGGTCTGCTAAATGTTTGGCGTTGGAGGCTATAAAAAATTGTAATGTGGAACACCACTTTTATATTTGAATACATTTTCAGTCAATAGAACATTCAGGGTTCTTGACTAATAAATGATCGTGGCCATCAGGAAAATACGAAAGTTAATAGTAGGTAGAGTTTCAGTCAGTAAAACTTTTAGAATCCGAACAAATGAAGAATAGTAGGCATCATCAAGATTTCAGTAGTTAAAATTAAATACTTCGGTCACATACTGTAAATGTTTAGGCGATGGCTGAATCGGTAGAGAGGTGGCCTGTAGTTCTAATCAACCCAGGATCGAGTCCCGGCTGGGGAAGGAAACAGTTTAAGGGTTTGAATTTCATAAACACAGACTTTACGTATCTACCAAAGACCCACCAAAGTGTAAAAATACCCCCGCCTATGCCAGAATACCAGTCCTGTATGAGACATCCCCAGCATGTATTCATTTTGGACGATGGGTGTTAGTGCCGAAGTGGTGACATGTGGAGGTGTGTAGGAGGACGATGGGGCCTTGGGATAGTCCTTGAAGCCTTTGTCCATAGTTGGACATACATTAAAAAAGAAAACTAATTAATTGTGATGGCAACAGGTAGAATACAATAGGTACAATTTAAGTACTGTTCTGGTCTGTAAAACATTTAGGGTCCGAACTGAAGAATTGTAGGCAGTAGCAAAAATTAAGGACAGCTTCAGTCAGTCAATGTTTAGGGTCCAAACTAAGGAAGTCTTGTAGGCAGCATTAAGAATACAACAGTTAAGATAAAGTACAGTTTTGATCTGAAAAACGTTTGAAGTTTCTTTTAGGGTTTCGAAATAATGATGAATTGTAGGCAGCATAGATAAAATGACCATGGTGAGAGGATGAAGAGCAAAAGACTGACGAGGATATTGTAGTTGTCGCCGAGATTTTCCAAAAACATGTATGAATGTAGGGATTTTAACCCATCCCATCCTGGCAGATTTTTAACCAATGACCTCCTCCAGTCCTGGCAGATTCTCATTTTTTTTTTTTTTTGGCTAAAACCTCTGCTTTTTTATGAGAAACATAAAAAAAGCATAGAGAAATCACTCACTTGAGCTTTAAAATGCAGTTACAAGTAACAATACCGTCACCAGGCTGTGTTTTCTTTGGGGGCCTGGCTCCAGAGAAAACGTGTTCTATGGGAGGGGTAACTATTCTAAACCACTCATAATAGGTATTTGTTTATTTGGTACGAATTTATATGTAGTACAAGAGTATATTGGTTATCACACAGTAATATCGGCGATATAAGCATCGTTTCACTCACTAAACACATCAACATACTGCACCTTTTTTGGTGACATTACCTGATCATCATTTCTGACTGTTTCTTCCTCTAAAGCTAAGTAAACTTTGTCCCTCACATTATAATCGATTGGAGAATTACTCTGGCCTTGAATTTTGTGCCATGGCACGACATGTCATTATTGGCCAGTTCACTGGTAACAGGTGAGTTGCCGAGACAATGGCGTGCTGGGGGGGGTAGGTCATGCGGGGTAAGGCATTGTCCCCACATGACATTGGGTAGACTAAGATGTCCTGTGTATACGTACCAAAAAATCACACACGATGGGTGAAAAATGGGCTTATGACGGACCTTGCAATTGTGGCACGTTTATACTGTATACATCAACAGAAGTCACAGTGACAAAATGTTCGAACGTATATATACATCAACAGGAGTCGACGGGTTTAGGAGAGAATGTTTGTTGTACTAAGTCTTGTCGTGGATAGCAGGAGAAAGATAAAGATGAGTCTGGGGTTTGATTGCAGTTTATTTCTTCAGAGCGATTATCTCACAAAAGCAGTACTGAGGTGAGTGCGGTATCCTGCTTGCCAACTCAATGCACTCTGTTCCTACCTCTCCTCACCGTCTCTCTCTCTCTCTGTCCAAACCCCTTCTGCCTGCCTCTCCCATTTCCCCTGTATTGACTTGTTGTGTCACGCATAAGGGCGTGTGTGTGTGTGTGTGTGTGTGTGTGTGTGTGTATAACTTTCCAAACCTGCGAAGTTTCCCATCAGGCGTCATTGTGCTGTGTGTGAAATTCCTAACAATGTGCAACGTTATTTCCTCTAGCCCTGTTGCTCAGGCACGACTTTCTTCTAACCTCTGTATTACATATATACTTTACTAGCTATAATATAGTGTTATGATATTTTAGTGTCGTGACAAGGAGTGTATGTGAGTGATGTGGAAGGGGGGGAGACGAGGGAAGGGGAGGCCCAGAATGAGACAGAGGGATGGAGTGGAGATGTAGATGAGGAGGGGGAAGGGATGAGCTGGGAGCTGGGCAGTGAAATGGTGGGAGACAAGGCGACGTAGAGACGAAGTGTTTGTGGCCACCCCTTACGGGATTGACCCATCACGTCCCGAGGTTTTTCACACCTCCGACATCCCCCAGTCCCGAGATATTTTCAAAAAAATTTTTTTTGGCTAAAACCTTCGCTTTTGGTGACAAACATCGAAAATTCATAGAGAAATTGCTCACCTGAGGTTTAAAATACCCAGTTCAGGTAAGAGTTCCTCCTTACCTGACTGGGTTTTCTAACATGCTGGCACCAAAGAAAACGAGTTCTATGGGAGGGTAACTATTTTATCCACTCATAAATGGTATTTATTTATTTACTTGGTACGAATGTAAATGTAGTATGAGAGTATATTGATTTTCAAGCAGTAATAAAGGCATTATAAGCATTGTTTCACTCACTAACTAATCACCATACCTGACCTTTTTTTGCCACATTACCTGATCATTATTTCTGACTGTTTCTTCTACTAATGCTATGTAAACATTATCCTCCACATTGTCATCGATTGGGGAATCACTCTGGCCCTGAATATCTTTACTAGCCAGGTCACTGGCAACAGGTCCTTTGCCAAGACAATTGCGTGAGGGGGGGAGGGGGGAGGTTATGCGGTGTAAGGCATTGTCCCTGCTTGGCATCTTGTAGGGGAATAGAGGAAGGTGTCCCGTGTATACATACGAAAAATCACGCGCGAAAATTGAAAATTTTGCAAATTAGGGACCTTGCAATTGCACGACGTACTGGTACGTCGCCGGGACTGGCAAATGCAAATCGTTGCAACGTACCCATATGTCGACAGGACGGGGCGGGTTAAGGCGTCTGGCAATAGATAAAAATTCCAGTAGTTAAAATCGGTTTCATTCGGTCACTGAAATCTTTACAGTCCGAACTAAAAGAATCTTTGGCAGCATAAAAAATACAACCGTTAACATTCAGTACAATTTTGGTCTGTAAAACGTTTAGGGTCCGAACTAAAGAAATTGCAGTAACAAGAACGCATTAGTTAACATTCAGTACAGCTTCTGCCTTTAAAACGTACAGGGTTCCGACCTAATGAAGAATCGTGTGCATCAACCAGAATACAATATATAAAATTAAGTATAGTTCCAATTGGTATCTATAAGGATCACCTTTACTCTATGGGGATTATGAAGAAAGGAATGGATGTCGCCTCGCCATTCCATTATCTTTCCTTATTAGTCCACCAAGGTCTTGAGTGATAATTAAAAAGATATTTTATATACTGTTCTCATGATCACCACATGCTAGTATCATCAGGGAGAGAGACGCGGTGTTATTATGGACAATAGGAGGCATTTATTATCATAAGAGTTTGGGAGGATTCTGAGTGTGAAATGGAGGGAGAGTAAGAAATTGTTTTGGAGGGAGGTAAAGAAAGTAAGGCAGTGTGATAGGGGAAATAGTAGGGGAGTGAAAGTTAGGAATAATAGATTGTTGGTGAAGAAGAGAGAGAAACTGAGGAGATGGAAGGAGCACTTTGAGGATTTGTTGAATGTAGACAGTGAGAGCAGTGCGAGTATAAGTGGTTAGGGAATGGCTGGGAGAAGAAGAGATGAGAGGAGGGAGGAAGAGATCAGTAGGACGGAAATAGTGGAAGCGACGAAGAAGATCAAGTTGGGAAAGGCCCCAGGAATTGATGGAGTGTGTGGTGAAATGCTTAGGTATGGGGGTGAGATTGTTGTGGAGTGGATATGGAAGTTGTGTAGATTGGCTTGGGAAGAGGGAAGGGTTCCAGAGGACTGGAAATTAGGTATAATTGTTCCTTTATACAAAGGAAAAGGGGAGAGAGAAGTATGTGGTAACCATAGGGGTATTTGCCTACTTAGTGTGACTGGTAAAATATATGGTAGAATACTCATTGATAGGGTTAGGCATATGACAGAGGAGCTAGTTGGAGAAGAACAAGGGGGATTTAGAAAGTGAAAAGGGTGTGTAGATCAGATATTTGTTCTAAGATGTTTAGTGGAGAAGTATCTAGAGAAGGGAAGGAAACTGTATGCTGCCTTCATGGACTTGGAGAAAGCTTATGACAAAATAGATAGGCAAGGTATGTGGAAGGTATTAAGAATATATGGAGTGGAGGGGAAATTGTTGAGTGCTGTGAAGAGTATGTACGAGGGAGCTAGGGCTACGGTGCGAGTGGATGGTGAGCTGAGTGAGTTCTTTGATCTCAGTGTGGGACTGAAACAGGGTTGTGTGATGTCTCCATGGCTGTTTAATATATACATGGATGGGGTTGTAAAGGAGGTGCAGGGTAGGGCAGTGGATGTGGGGGTGGCTCTAATGAATGAGGGTGAGATTTGGAAGCTTCCGGTGTTGCTGTTTGCTGATGATACAGTACTGTTGAGTGAAGATGAATGGGAGCTGCAAGGTTTGGTGAATGAATTTGAGACAGTGTGTAGGAGGAGGAATCTGAAAGTTAATGTAAACAAAAGTAAAGTTATGGTGTTTGAGAGGAATGAATTCACAGAGTGTGCAGTGAGGTTGGATGGTGAGGATATGGAGAATGTGAGTGCATTCACGTACTTGGGTAGTGTGATGAGTAAGGATGGAACTTTGGGGGATGAAGTGCGTGAAAGGGTACAGCAGGGAAGAAAGATTGTTGGTACACTGAAAGCAGTGATGAGAAATAGGGAGGTGAGTATGGAAGTTAAGAAGTCACTGCATGATAGTATTGTGATCCCTACCCTGACGTATGGAAGCGAGGCATGGACCTTGCAAGAGGGGAACAAGTCAAGAGTGAGATCAGTGAAAATGAGTTACTTGAGAGGAGCATGTGGAGTGACGTGGAGGGACAGGTTGACGAATGAAGAAGTGAAGGAACGCTGTGGGGTGGGTGTGGATGTGGTTGAGAAGATTAGGAGAAAAACACTGAGATGGTCTGGACATGTGAAGATAATGGAGAATGAAAGACTGACTAAGAGGGTGTATGTAGGTGAGGTGGAGGGAGGGAGAGGGAGAGGTAGACCGAGGATGAGGTGGAGGGATGGAGTTGAGAGATATATGAGGGAGGGGGGGTGAGTTGGGGGGAGAGTAGTCAAATGGTGGGTGACAGAGCGACTTGGAGGCGTTTTGTCTGCGGCCACCCTTTGCGGGATTAGGGCGTTGGGCTATAGATAGATAGATATATATATAATAATAATAATAATTATTATTATTATTATTTCTATAACTACTACTACTACAACTACTATTACTACTACCACCACCTCCACCACCACCACCACCACCACTACTACTACTACTACTACTACTACTACTATTAATAACAATAATAATGATAATAATAATAATAATAATAATTATTATTATTATTATTATTATTATAATTATACAACTATTAATTTATTTTGAAAAATGTCATATCCATCCATTTGGGAATTATACTGTGAAGATCAAAGTCATCCTTTATAATACAGTTGACCATTTGGAGTTGTAATGTAAACATTACATTAACCTTCATAATTACAATCCATTGGCCGCAGACACGCCAACGGCTGTGGTTACCAACCTTGTACTACTACGTCTGTTACTTTATTTGTATTAACATTACTGTGTTAATAAAGACATTAATATGCGACTCGACCACAGTGGCTTCGTAATCCATACCCGCCAGAGACAGGCCTGAGGGCTGATGATCTTGTGCCCCTGAGGCACGGAAGTGCAGACCTCACTAGGAAGAATGGCAGTCGATATCTCATCCAGGCCACATTAATGTTTCTTCTCAGAAAGACCCTCTGCCAGTTTCGAGTAGGTTCTCGTTGCCTCTGGACCCATCCAACCTGATGTTGTGAACACAAGGGAAGTGAATCGACCGTGGTTCACATGTAGGATACTTTCTTGATAGTTTCTGTTTTTTTCTTGTTCTTTCCTCTTGTTAGCAACCACAAGAGACAGTTCACGGTGACATGCTGCCATAGGATCAAATATCCTCATGCCGAAGGTAGCCCTCTGCCCACATGTCCAGAAACCTCGAACTCTGACAACCACTCCTGCCTCCTTTGATGTATTTGCTGTTCTTTGGATGAAGTGCTTACCGTGTGGAGGTAACAGAGCTGGCTCAGTGGCAACATCATGGCATATTTCCTGTAACATTGCATTCGACATGATGAAGCATGCCATCTCACTGCGACAAACAAAGCCTCCCTTCTTACATCAAAGACAGTGCCACAGTCACAGTTTTGAGGTAGGTTCTCTATTGGCCACTACTACTACTACTACTACTACTGTTATTATTATTATTATTATTATTATTATTATTATTATTATTGAGTAGTAAAAACTTAAACAGCTTCTTTGCCAGAGTTTCCTGAAAAATTTTTCAGGCCGTCTGTTCGCTGGCAAAAGATTTAAATGACATCATTCCTGTGAAGGAGTTTACACGTTTGAGGCTCCGAAAACCACAAGGGAAATTCTGACTCTTCATTCTAATTGTATATTAGTGTTTAGTTAGCAAAATCTCGCTAAGTTATGACACGGTTTTCAAACAGCATAGTAGTAGTAGTAGTAGTAGTAACAGTAGTGATAAAGGAATAGTCTACTAACGTAGTATAATACTAGTAATACTAGATGAAGTATATAAATATTAGTACAGTAGTATAGGAATATAGTAGCAGTAGTACAGTAGTGGGGGAGTATGCTAACAGTAGTAACAGAAGATTTACGTCCAGGATGAGACGAGTGAAATCGACCAACAACGGCAGAAACATGTAAAGACACAGATAAACATGGAGCAAGATTCAAAACAAAAGGACCAGCTGCGGCACAAAACAGAACATCTTACACCAAAGCAGTGCAGAGGAGTTGAAATGGTTCAGGAGGTTGGGGTATCAAACTCGCTGGCAAACCTGACTTCAAGGCAAAAGGATTCCATTTCAACAATCAAGAAGTTATAAACACCATTGCCCTGAGAAAGGGGTGGCTAATAGAAAACCTGTCTCAACTGTGTCTGTGGCATTGTGTTTGGTGCAAACCATGCAGTGGTTTGCGAGAAAGGGGGCTTTGTTTACATTCGAAATGAAGAAGTGAGCGATCTCACTGCCAAAAATGCTACAAGAAATTTGCCATTTTGTAACCAAAGAGCCAGGTCTGTTACCTCAAAACGGTGAGCACATCATCCACCGATCAGCAAATACATCAAATGATGCAAGTGTAGATGTCAGTTCTCAAGGTGTCTGGACACATGGGCAGAGGGCTTTCTTTGACATTAGGATATTTAATTCTATTGCAGCATGTCATCCCGAACTGTTTCTTATGGCTGCGCACAAGAGGAATGAACAAGAAAAAAAAAACTGTCAGGAAAGGATCCAACATGTGGACCACAGTCGATTCACTCCCATTGTGTTCGCGACATCAGGTGGGATACGTCCAAAGGCAGGGAGATTCTACTCGAGACTGACAGAGGTTCTCTCTGAGAAGCGTCAGTGTCAGAGGTCTCTCATGGCCTAGATGAGATGTCGATTATCATTCTCCCCCATGAGGTCTGAATCAGCCCTCAGGCCAGTCTCTCCAGCCCGTATGGATTACGAAGCTTCTGTGGTCAAGAGTAGCATAGACCAGCGACTCCAATAGATTAATGCCTTGATTAACATTGTAATGTTAATGAATACAAATAAAATAATATATATAGTAGTAGATGGTTGGTGACTACAGCCGTTGGTGTGGTTGGGACCAAAGGATTGTAAATGAGGATTAGTGTTAACCTTCACATTACAACTACAAACGTGAATTGTATTGTGAAGATTGGTTTTGAGCTTCGCAATATATTTCCAAAATGGATGGAGGCAATTAAAAAAATAGTGGTAGTAGTAATAATAGTAGTAGTAGTAGTTTTTGTTCTAGTAGTAGTACTACACTTGTACTGTCGTTGTAATAGTAGTATAAGAGTTTAGTAGTAGTAGTAGTAGTCATAGTACTAGTAGTAGTAGCGGTAGTAGTAGTAGTAGTAGCAGTCATAGTACTAGTAGTAGTAGTAGTAGTACTTCACTAGTATAGTAGTAGTAGTGGTAGTAGTAGTAGTAGTAGTAGTCATAGTACTAGTAGTAGTAGCGGTAGTAGTAGTAGTAGTAGTAGTAGCAGTCATAGTACTAGTAGTAGTAGTCGTAGTACTTCACTAGTATAGTAGTAGTAGTGGTAGTAGTAGTAGTAGTAGTGGTAGTAGTAGTAGTAGTAGTAGCAGTAGTAGTAGTAACAGTAGTAGTAGTAACAGTAGTAGTAGTAACAGTAGTAGTAGTAGTAGTAGTATAGGAGTTTAGTAGCAGTAGAAGTGTAGTAGTATAGTAGCAGTAGTAGAGTATAGGAGTATATTAGTAGTATAGGAGTATAGCAGCAGCAGTAGTAGTAGTAGTACTAAAGGTGCTGCTGTTGTTACCCCGAGTTCAACTGAATGTGATCCCAGTGGACTGCAGGCTGAAGCTGCCCCTCTTGGGGTGCTCATTTTTCCTCCTTTAGGGGGATAGGGAGGGAGTTGTGGGACGTTTGTATATGCAGGCAGCGGTCGTACCTGGTTATATCGGTGCCAACACGTGCAGGTATACCTCTCCAGCCCAATGTAAATGATTTATTCACCGGAACTGCGTATGGCAAGCTGAATAATTCAAACGCAGTAAAATTATAAAATTTTGTGTCTCTAATGCAGGGACACAAAAACTTCAGTTACACCCTCTTCAGGCAGCATTAAGAATGATGATGAAGAAAGTGGTCTGGAAGCAGCTGGATCTTCAGTATAGCAAGTTTTTAATTTCGAAGAATAAATTTCTTAACATAATAGGTTGTAATGGAGTACCAGGAGAAATGATAATGGGAAGCGACTGAAGGATATGTGTCAGGAAAGGTGGTTGGGCATTTGTAACTCGTATTTCAAACACAGAGATGCACATAAATAAACATGGTATAGAGGGAACGGGGATCGTGTTGAAAGGAGCCTGATTGATTACGTGCTCGTAGAGAGGTAGATACAGTGAATGGTTGCTGATACGAGGGCAGTGAAAGGAAGATGCGGAGGTCTGTCAGATCATATGACTGTGGTGTTCAAGATCAATCTGAGAGGAGTGAGGTGGACCAGGAGAGAGAAGAGCAGTCAGCGAGAAAGACTGGAAGTCGAGAGCTGAGGTTCAAAGAAATGGCAGATGAATACAGGACCAAAGTAGAGGAGGAGTTAGAATCAGTGAAGTGGAATGAAATGGCTCTGGACAGCCTGTGGAATGCATATGCGGATTGATTAGTTAGAAATACTAGAGCGGTGTGAGATGTGGCAAGAGTAACAACAAAGATGAAAGGTACAGCATGATGGGATAAGGAGGTTAAGAGAGCGGTGGAGAAAAAGAGGAAGAAGTGGCTAAAGCTGTAACAGGACCGGGGTTCAATTGAAGTAAAAATTGAATATACTGAGAGCATGAAGTAAGTAAAGAGAGAAAAGAGAGGAAAAATGAGGTAAATGATGATCTAGGAAGAAAAATGGATGCATATTACTCTGAAAATAGGAAGTTATTCTGCAAGGAGGTGCGGAAATGTAGAACTGAAAGCAGAAATAAATGTGAAGGTGTGAAGTATGTAGGTGGTAGATTATTAACCCATAGAGACGAAGTAAGGACAAGGTGGAAAGAATATTTTGAACGCCTGATGAATGGGAACAGAGCAGAGCCACTGTAAACATCATCGGTTTTGGGGATGTGCTAAGAAGGAAAGCAGTGCCAGGAAACCTGAGCCTCGCACAGGTGAAGAACGTTGTGAAGCGGCTGAAAAATGGGAATGCAGCCGGGGTTGATGAGGTCTAGGTAGACATGATTAATTGTAGTGGAGAGAGCGGAATCAAGTGTTTGTAGGAGATATGTAAGAAGGCATGAATGAGTGAAAATGTGCCAGCAGAGTGGAAAAAGGATGTGAATGTACCCCTCTCCAATAGTAAAGTTGAGCGAAGTGAGTGCAAGAATTATCGTGGCATAAGTGTGTTGAGTGTGGTAGGGAAGGTATATGGAAGAATTATTATAGGGAAAGTAAGAGAGATATCAGAAGTCCTAGTAAGTGATAAACATGAAGGCTTTAGGAGTGGCAGAGGATGTGTAGATCAAATCTTTGCAATGAGACAGATAGTGAAGAAGGCTTGTGAGAAGGACTATAAGGCGTTTGTGGTATTCATGGACCTGGAAAAAGCATACGACAAAGTAGACAGACAAGGATTGTGGAAGGTTTTGCGCATGTACGGTGTAGATGGTAGGCTGCTAGGTGCCGTCAAGGTTTTATGATGATAGTGAAGCATGTGTAAGGGTTAATGGGCATCCGAGTGAATGGTTCACGATCGGTGCTGGCGTGCAACAAGGTTGTGTGATGTCCCCATGATTGTTCAATATATATATATAAATATATATATATATATATATATATATATATATATATATATGGATGGGGTGATGAGAGAAGTAAAAACACGAGTAACAGAGAGGGGGATGGCGTTGGTAATAAATGGTGATTGATGGAATATATCGATTTTGTCGTATGCTGATGATCCAGTACTACTTGCAATACGGGGCAAGAACCTGTCCTATTGCTCCAGTACGGCCTGTGGACCCTCCAAAGAAACCTCGACTGTGGTACTTTGGAGCTGCAGATTGGGAGGTCCTCAGGCAGTACTTCTTTGATTTTCCCCTGAATGATTATTGCTTCCATGGACGGGAGCCATCTGAGTGTGCATTGCACATTACGGAGGTTACTCTTTCAGGCATGGAAGCATACATTCCTTTCTCATATGCTTTGACTAATGCAAGAAAGCTTTGGTTTAATCATGATTGCTCTAATGCTGTACACAGCAAGGAGAGGGCTTATAAAAGGTACCAGAACCAAATCCCTCCTGAATCACATCTTCCTTATGTTTCTGCCTAGAATCGTGCTAAGTGTTCTTCACTCTGCTAAGATAATTTCATCCATACTAAATGCTCTGAACTCTCCAACTCGAATTCCCACTCCTTCTTGCACCTTGCCAAAAACCTATCTAACAACTTTACCTCATCATCCTTTGCTCCTCTTTTCTATTCTGATGACTCTGTAGCTATTTCTTCAACTGATAAAGCAGATCTCCTCACACAGACTTTCTTCTCAAATTCTACCTTAGACGATTCCGATGCTATTCCTCCATCACTTCTCCCCTCTGACTTCCTCATGGCTGAAATTAAAATTTCTTCAGTTGATGTATTTTCTGCTATCAATGGCCTTAATACCAACAAGGCATATGGGCCTGATGGAGTCCCTCCTGTTGTCCTCAAGAACTGTGCTTCTGTGCTTACACCCTGCCTAGGTAAACTCTTTCGCCTTTGTCTGTCAATTTGTACCATTCCGTCTTGCTGGAAGTTTTTTCTCATGTAGCCAGTCCCAAAGAAGGGTGACCATTCCCAACCCTCTAACTATCGTCCAATTGCTTTAATATCCTGTGTCTCAAAAGTTTTCGAGTCAATTCTTAACAGAGAATTTTAAAGCACCTTCCCTGTCACAACCTTCTCTGATCGTCAGTATGGGTTCTGTCAGGGACGCTCCACTGGCGATCTTCTCACCTACCTTTCAGACTCGTGGTCATCCTCCTTTCAGGACTTGGGCGAAAGCTTTGCCATTGCACTTGACATCTCAAAGGCTTTCGATCGAGTCTGGCATAAATCTTTAACCCGCCCCATCTCGTTGACGTATGGGTACGTTGCAACGATTTGCATTTGCCAGTCCCGGTGACGTACCGGTACGTCGTGCAATTGCAAGGTCCCTAATCTGCACAATTTTCAATTTTCGAGCATGATTTTTCGTATGTATACATGGGACAACTTCCTCTATTCCTCTACAAGATGCCAAGCAGGGACAATGCCTTACACTGCATAACCTCCCCCCTCCCCCCCTCATGCCATTGTCTCAGCAATTCACCTGTTACCAGTGACCTGGCCAATAAAGACATTCAGGGCCAGAGTGATTCCCCAATCGATGACAATGTGGAGGACAAGGTTTACATAGCATTACAGGAAGAAACAGTCAGAAATGATGATCAGGTAATGTGGGAAAAAAAGGTCGTGAATGGTGATTAGTTAGTGAGTGAAACAATGCTTATAATGCCTATATTACTGCTTGAAAACCAATATACTCTCATACTACATATAAATTCATACCAAGTAAATAAATAAATACCGTTTATGACTGGATAAAATAGTTACCCTCCCATAGAACTCGCTTTCTTTGGTGCCAGCATGTTAGAAAACCCAGTCAGGTAAGGAGGAACTCCTACCTGGATTGAGTTTTTCAAACCTCAGGTGAGCAATTTCTCTATGAATTTTCGATGTTTCTCACCAAAAGCGGAGGTTTTAGCCCAAAAAAAAAAAAAAATTGAAAATACCTCGGGACTGGGGGATGTCGGAGGTGCGGAAAACCTCGGGACATGATGGGTTAATTCCCAAACTGCCCTCTTACGGTTTCTGTCCTTCTATCTGTGCCTTCATGTATAGCGTCCTTTCTGGTTGTTCTATAGCCAATGTTGTAGACGGCCATCGTTCTTCTCCTATCTCAACAATGGTGTTCCTCAGAGCTCTGTCCTATCACTGACTCTCTTCCTTTTATTCATCAATGACCTTCTGAGTTGTAAATCTAACCCTATCCACTCGTATGCTGATGACTCCACCTTTCACCTTTCCACTAGGTTTGCACAACGTCCATCTCAGCAGTTACTTCAACAAATAAGTGATGAGGTTATGGCAAACCTAATGTCTGACTTGGCTCATATCTCTGACTGGGGTAAAAATAATCTTGTTTTTAATCATCAGAATCTCAGTTTTAAGACAGTCTTCCACAGGAGTACCCACTATTGTTAAATAATATCCAGCTAAATCCTGCATCATCCTTGAACATGCTTGGGGTTTTATTCACGCGGGACTTATCTTGGAAAGATCATATTGCATCTCTTGTAAAATCTGCTTCCAAGAGATTAGGTGTATAAGCCAACTCCGTACCCCTGCACAGTTGTTGACTTTATACACAGGTTTTATTCGCCCCTGTGTAGAGTACAACTCTCATGTGTGGGAAAGCTCCCCAGATACAGCTCTTCTCAATAGGGTGGAGTCATAGGCTTTTCGTCTCATCAACTCTCCTTTTCTTACTGGCTTCCTTCAGCCTCTGTCTCTTCGCCGCACTGTTGCATCGCTACTTCAAAGGTCGCTACTCCCTTGAACTATCTGCTTGCATCCCTGCACCTCTTCAACTGGCGCATAACACCAAGCAACAAACTCTCATCCCTTTTCTGCCAACTTTTTAATGCAAGAGCTAACCATTACACCCAGTCCTTCATTTATGTAACAGGTCATCTCTGGAACTGTCTTCCTCTGTCTGTATTTCCTACTTCCTATCATCCCCAGTCTTTCAAACGCAGTGTGTCCAGACATCTTGAAATGAACGGATCCTGAATTTGGCTCTCTTTTGTATTGTTTTTTTTTTTTTTCTTGGGAGAAACGGTTTGTGGGCCCCTGGCCTTTGGTTCCTTCTTTCTAGCATAAAAAAAAAAAGACTAGTGAAGGTGCTTATGTCTGTGAGTGTCGTGCCTTGAGTGTAAATGTAGAAAAGGGTAATATGGTGGTTACTGAGAGAGAAGGTGACATCCAGTGCGATACAGTGGATGGAGAGAGACTGGAATTGGTGAGAGAGTTCAGATTCCTGGTTACAGTGATAGAAAAGAGGAAAATGTGCAAAAGAAGTGGAAAGTAGAGCGACACAAGGAAGGAAAAGTAGCTTGTGAAATGAAGGGCTTAATAAGAAACAGAGGCTTGAGTGTTGCTGCTGCTCGAGGGTTACATGAAGGAGTATTAATGCTAGCTTTAACATATGGATGTGAGACTATGGTGTGGCATGAAAATGAAAAGCCAAGAGTGACAGCAGTGGAAATGGGACTGCTGAGGAATGTATATGGTGTACAGAGAGTGGATAGGATACAAAATAATGTGATTCGTGAAAGATATGGAGTGAGGAAGTCTGTAGACACCAGGACTGAAGAGTGTGTATATAGATAGTATGGTCATGTGGATAGAATGGATAACAGCAGAGTGATGAAAAAAGATATATCTGAGCTAATTTGAAGGAGGGAGGAGGCGAGGTAGGTCAAGGAGAAGGTGGAGGGATATGGTGGATGAGTGTGAGGAAGAGAGGTTTGAAAGTCAGAGTGGCTAGGGGACTGACAAGAGATCGAGCTGTCTGGGTGAATATTGTGAGAAGAAGAGCATGGTCAGGGATCTGGAAACCCTTTTTAACATGATAGCGTCCAGATTGACTCAATCGGATACGTTTGTGTGAAGCTACAGAACGTCTTAAATGTTTTTGTTCTATCAGATAAAGCCAGGATTCTGTGGGCTTCAATGGTGAGCAAATGGAAGCATGGACCATTGAACTGGGCAAATTTGGGCTGTCTGGACATTGCAACTCCTCACCTTGCCATATGGTGGGAAAGGAGGTCCGGATGATGATAATGATGATGATGATGATAAATTTCTTCATTTGAACAATTCAGGGCACTGAAATCAACACACTTAGGCGAGCTTCTGTGAACAGGGACGGAGTGGGGAGGTTAAGTATAGAATTTATTAACTCTCAGTACTTGGGTTTGCTCAGAAGCTGAATATGACCATTCGCAAGGAGTAATAATAATGAAAGACTGTCATCTTCAGCTTGAGGACAGCTGACCAGTAATGTTGGGACAAGATTTGTGTGGTTTTTCCAGGGCTCCATCTGATATCCTGCTAAGACCATCATAATTAGCCTCCCTTAACCCTTAGTCCGCATCCACACAAAATGCTTGTTGGCGTGAGTGAGTACAGGTAAGAGTCTGTCAGACATGACTGTGATGTTTTCCAAACTGTGGGGAGTAGATGGTTGCTGACTAGGTAGTCGGCAGTGCTTGAGTGCGGTATGACAATGGCAAACAAAGTTCGTACGAGAAAAATAGCACCGTACAATGGAGTAGACTGTAGCAGGAGTCAAGCAGGACAGTACTTCCATGATGGATGGAAAGCTTATGACAGGAATAGATGGAGCTCCCATTTCAATAGCCCTCATGACTAGATCCTGACCATTGGGGGAGGCGGTGGCTCAATCGGTAGAGAGTTGGCCTGCAGTCCTGACGGACCCGGGTTCAAATCCCGCTGAGGCAGGGAACAGTTTAAGTATTTGAATTTCATAAAATCAGACTTTACTGATCTACCAGAAGACCCGCCGACATGTCGTAAAAATACCCCCGCTAATACCAATACAACAGTCCTGTATGAGACAGCCCTAGCATGTATTCACTATGGACGATGGGTGTTAGAGCAGAAGTGGTGACATGTAGAGGTGTGCGGTACGTAGGAGGACTACTGGGCCTTGAAATCAGGCTGTGAAGCCTATGCTCAGAGTCGGTCACATAAAAAAAAAAAAAAAATCCCCCTTTGCTGTATTTTTTTCAGTGTTTCAGTAACACAGAGAGTAGACCAGCACCCTCTCCAATATATGTTTCTCGTCAACACCAAACTACAGTATATGCACATTATACACTACACTTCCATTTCAAAATTTAAACCAAAATGGCATCTAATAACCAAGCCTTGGAGTCCCAAAGGCGTGAACAATATCTGCCCCAACCATCTGCCCCTCTCATGGTGACGACTGAAAGAGCTGCCTGGAACCATTGTCTGACTTACTTCTCCATTTCTGCAACATTAGCAGCTAAGTTTCTCTCTGTTAAGCACCAGCTCTCCTCCTGTAAACCTCACCTTCTCTTCTTAATTGAGATTCAGCTGTCTGAGGCAACTGAGAGTAAACTCTTTTCTGTATCCTCCTACTTTCCCAATGCTCATTTCAAACCCAAAGGTGGCTGTTGTGTATATGTACACAATGACTTATGTTGCTTTCGTGTTCTTGAACTTAATTCTTCTAATTTCTCTATTCTCTGGCTTCGGCTTTCCTGTCATTCTCTGACCAATTATACCTGTGCTGTTTGCTTATCCCCGAACTCTGTTGACTATGAAAAATTCTTCGATTATCTTACTCCTATGATGGAACACAGGCCATCCCATCTCCTTTCTCTGAAATCTCCTTTTAAGATTTCAATGTTCACCACAATCTTTAGTTCTCCTCTCCTTTCACTGATCCACCTGTTGAACAAGCCTACATCTTTTCCATCCTTAATGACCTAGTGCAACTTGTACAGCACCCTACCCGTATCCCTGACCGTCTTGGAGAGAGTTCCAACATACTTGACCTCTTCCTTACAACTAATCCTTCTGCTTATACTGTTAGCTTTTCCTCTCCATTGGACTCCTCCAATCACAACCTTATTACCTTAACCTGTCCAATCGCTCCAGTATGACCTGTGGACCACCCAAAGGAACATCGGTTGTGGCTCATTGGGGCTGCTAATTGGCAGACCCTCAGGCAGTACCTCTCTGATTTTCCCCGGAATGATTATTGCTTTCAAGACCACGGGCCATCTGAGTGTGCCATGCACATTATGGAGGTTATTACCTCGGACATGGAAGCATTGACTAATGCAAAAAAGCCTTGGTTAAATTATGCTTGTTCTAATGCTGTCCACAACGAGGAGAACGCATATAAAACGTACAGGAGCCAGCCCACCCCTAAATCACATAGTTTTTATGTTTCCATAGTTTTTATGGAATTGTGCTAAGGCTGTTTCACTCGCTCTGAAAAAAAAAAAAAATTCATCCGAACTAAATGGTTTCAAGTCTCCAACTTGAATTCTTCCCCCTTCTTCTGGCATCTTGCCAAAAACCTTTCTAACAACTTTCTGTCATCATTCTTCCCTCCTGTTTCTTCTCTGATGGCTCTTTAGCTATTTCATCGACTGATAAAGCAGATCTCTTTGCTCTTTCTCCTCCAATTCAACCTTAGACGATTCCCGTGCTGTTCCACCATCACTTTCCCCTTCTGACTTACTCATGGCTGACATTAACATTTCTTCAAATGATGTATTTCTGCCACCACTGGCCTCAGTAATAACAAGGCATATGGGCCTGATGAGGTCCCTCCTGGTCATCCTCGTTTCGGGACTTTGGTGAATGTTTTGCAATTGCACTTGAAATCTCAAAGGCTTTTGATCGAGTCTGGCATAAATCTTTAATTTCCAAACTGCCCCCTTATAGTTGCTATCCTTCTATATGTGCCTTCATCTATAGCTTCGGGGATTTCGCCACCAGAGGGCTGAACATAAGCAAATCATTGCTGTGTGCAGCTCAAATTCCTGGTTTTTCCACTGGTCCTTGCCTTCCAACACCCTTGTGTAGTTGAAGAGAGCAACATAAAGGTCTAGTACTTACTTCACTGTTGGTTGAGTTTTTCTGGTGTTTGGACTTAGCCTATAGCTGGGGATAATTCAGTATGGCAGACGGGGCCCCCCTGGTCGGGTTTTCTCATTTCTGCGCATGTGCAGTACGACCTGTGTGACGTCATGGACGAGTCACTCCATTTCCTCTGCTATCATTTGTGTGTTCTGTCATGCTGATGAAGCTGACGTCCTACTCACCCTGCTACCTGCCTAGGTGTGCAGCATGGAGTACTCAGGCCCGCCACCCTCGAGGACCTTGAAGCTGACCTGGCGCTGAGTGACGAGGATGAAATGACTCAGAGTGACTGGCCACAGCTACCACAAAGTAGAAGCAATGTCTCGCTAGCTGGGGAAGTAGCTACGGAACCAACACTATCTGTACCTGCCGCACCTCACCTCGTCAGCCAGGCATCTTCCTCTGCCAAGCACCCCATGCATAACACCTCGGACAGCAACAGTGTGCCTTCAACCCCTGCTACCAAATCCTCCAAGTGGCAGGAGACTTCTGATTCTCTGCAGAGGGCAACTGCCCTTAGATCCAACACTCCTTGCCTCCTGCAGCTTGTTCAATCCCCCCCAAGTTTCGCCATTGCTTCCTGCCTCTATGCCTTCCGCGTTTGCACCCAGGGCTGACTACATCAAACTTATATTCAAAGACAACCCAACTGAGGACATCAAATTTCGATGGTTGTCTGAGGTCAACCGTGCTTTTCACCTTGACTGCACCCAAGCAGAAGTCAAGATGTCTGCAATCACTTCCCGTTTTGTCTACATCTCCAGACGTCTCAGGGACATTGTAGACAGTGTAACTAAAGGAGAGTTCCTATCCCTTTCTTAGGAAATTCAAGACTCACCTGAGAGGCCCCGCATGTTTCCTACGTACCTCCTTACACGTTATCCTGTCTGCATTGATCCCAACTTGGCCAAGGAGCTGCCATGTATCTGCTCAGCCCGACGTTTCCACCAGAATGGCACTCCTATCAACCGGCTGGTAGTCACCAGGAGCCTTCCTCACCTGCCACCACCAATTGTCACCTTCAGCTTCCTTCCCTGCCTCCCATCTTGTGAGTTTTACAAGATGAAGGATGAGCAACCGTGGTGCCTTCGATGCTGGGACATTGGTCACATCTCCCAGTATTGCTTTGCAGCAGAAAGTGTGCATGGTGCTCTGGCCAACACGACTCTTGGACGTGTCCTCACCGACCCCCTTCACCTGCTTCTGATACAGTCTCGATGCAACCCAACCCACCACCTCCAGATACCTTGCACTGGAAATGTCTACAGTGTCATCAAGAAGAAGTTAATGTTTGGCATGGCTGCACTAGATTCCGGGCTAACCCTGCCCCCGTTGCAAAGGGTGAGGCTCCACTAGCATCACCACCACCACCACTCCACGCTGCCACTCCCCTTGCCTCCATTGTCAGTTTGGACTCAGCTGCAGTCACTGAACTTTGAGATGCTGTTGCCACTCTCAGGACTCGGTTTAGCTCACTTACGGCACGTTTCAGTGCAATAGAAGCCCACATTGATGGCCTGGTTAGCAAGCAAGCCACACTTGAGACAACATTAAAAATTCACTGGTTGAATCACAACAAATCATCAATACGACTGTCACCACCCTCATGGAGAAGCTGGATTCCATTGTCACTCCCATTGGACGACTGAATGCTCCCCCCAGGGAGTCTTCCCCTCGTAGTACGCCGTGTAGCACTTCTCATGCCACCACCACTTCCTCATCTGTCCCTCACAAACGTCACGGCAAAGTTCGGTAACATGGCACAACTAAATGTCATCTCTTGGAATGCCTGTGGTGTTACTAACCAGTCTAAACTTACTGCACTCAAAGGATATGTATACAGTTGCCACCTGGATATAACTTTCATTCAGGAATCCTTTGTTGGTCGTGCGCTACTCAGGGTAGAGGCACTCACTCTCAGTGGTTATGTTTCTCACGTCCATCAAGTTAGGAATGGACTTGTCACATACGTCCACTCCTCCATCCAGCACCGTTTCCTCCAAAGCTCTGTAGACGACAAGAGAACCTTCCAGCTTCTTGAGGTCACCACTGGAAGCAGCACAGTTTGATTGTGCAACGTGTGCTCTGTGCCAGGCAGGTTGAATAAAGCAGCTCTCCCAGCTCCCACCATCCATGGCACGATATACATGGGGGATTATAATGTCCGACACCCTGCCTCGGGGGACCTTTCTGCCGCCGTTAACCATAACGGGACTAAACTTCTTGAGTATATTCGTCATAATCAGCTCACCCACTGGGACAACAGTGGAACCACATATTCTCAAGGAAGCACACTAGATCACGTCCTTACATCCAGCCTCATGACGTCCCGGGTCAGGTGTTCATCTATCCCTGCGCTCTTCTCTGATCACATTGCTCTCAGCCTTCATTACCATCTCCCTGCTACACCTTCCGTACACAGATGCACTCGCATTGCAATCCCACCCAATTACTGCTCTACATACATCTTCTATATGACCAACCTTTTTCCCACATTCGACCTTCATTGTCCCAAAAAGTTAAATTCATCACTTGTCAGCTCCACGCATGACTTCTACGCCCATTATGGCAGCAGGCCACACATTCCGCGCCATCATGATACCCACACCTGGACACTGGATAATCACATTGCTCAGGCAGAGAGGAAGACGGTGGAAGACGGTTTTGCCTCTCAAAGACGACCTTCCCCCGAGAGTCTCCATCGGTATCGATTGTTAAGGGATGATCGAGTTGCTCTCCAGCACTGCATTTATACCAATTCGTGGCATAAACTTACCGATAGCATCAACCATCAAACGACTGTTGGTTCCATGTGGTGCCTTATCAACAAGGTTGTCAAGAAGAAGTCCCCTAGTGTCCTCCACCACAGTTCAGCACAGTACCCACATGATCTTGTAGATGCCTGGTCTTCACAGTCACTGGCTTGCGCCTTTCCCGCACACATACAGGACATGCTCTCCACCCAGAAAAACTTCTGTGCACTCCGTCTCACCGTTGCTTAACTGAGGGCAGATGATGAGGATGGTGTGGCTATAACTGACGATGAATTGCAATGGGCGCCAGGGGTAGGGTAATGGTTCCAGGTGACGATGGCATCACTTTTGCTGTCCTCCGTGTCCTCCTGGATGTTCTTGGTAATCCCCTTCTCCAGCTGTTCAACCTTTGCATTCATCTGGGATACGTGCCACAAGCCGGACCCGCAGTACAATCGTGCCTGTTCCTAAACCTGGCACTGATAAATTCTGATATTTTTCCCTCACCTCCTGCTTCAGTAAAGTACTGGAATGCATCCTTCTTACAAGATTCTTGTTTGGGCTACAGGACAAGCTCTCACCCCGACAGTACAGCTTTTTACCACAGCGAGGGACACATCACTGCCTCATGGAGCTATACACCCTCCTATCCCCCACCAGCGTAGTGGCCTTCATTGATTTAAAGAGTGCATTTGATGTCGCCAACAGAGACATCATCCTCGACCAGCTAGTGGATTTTGGAGTTAGGGGAAACCTGCTGCAGTGGATACGTGGTTACCTATCTAATAGGTCCTCTCGTGTACTTTTTAAAGTTGCAAACAGCACTGCTAAGGATTTCGAGCTTGGTATTCCACAAAGTGGTGTTCTTAGTCCTTTTTAGTTTAACCCCCATGTCCCGTTGACGTATATATAGGTTCACACGTTTTGTCACTGTCAGTCCCGTTGACTTATATAAATGCACATCAATTTTCAATAGTTACCCTCCCATGGAACTCGTTTTCTTTGGAGCCAGCCTGATAGAAAACCCAGTAAGGTAAGAGGTATTGTATGGAGTATTTTAAACCTCAGGTGAGCGATTTCTCTATGAATTTTCGATGATTCTCACGAAAAGCGGAGGTTTGAGCCAAAAAAAAAAAATTTCCAAAATTGGTCGGGACTGGGGGGAGTCAGTGGTGGAAAATCTGTCAGGATGAGGCAGGTTAATATCCTCATACATCATCTACTCACCCTCCTTCCTGACATCCCTGGAACCACGATTACTTGCTACGCTGATGACATCTGCATTTATTCAAATTCCCCTGCAGATCTGCAACGTTTCCTTCCCTTGTTTCATGAGTCAGCTTCCAAATGCAGACTCATTATCTCTACAGAAAAGAGTAGAATCTTCACTTCCCGTCCAGCAAGAACACTGCCTGTATTCTCTGTCGGGGATTATGTTATCCCTCTGTGCACACAGTACCTTTATCTTGGGGTGCCTGTACGGATTTCTCCCTCCATTCCTGCAAGACAACGCTTGCTTCCGATTGTTCAAGATCTGCTGACCCGGTTACAGTGGTGCCTAAAACCTCTCAAGTGGCTCACTAATTATGATGCTGGGGTGTCTATTCCTGTAGCACAAACCATATACACTGTGTTCATTAAATCAATTGTTAATTATCTCTCCCCTGCTGTTTGTCAACTTTCCAGAACAGCCTTACAACCTCTTGAAAAGTTCCAAAACACAGTAATGAGACTCAACCTGGGCTGCCCTGGCTCAGCCAGAGTTGTCAACATGCAACTTGAACTCAACCTTCCACCACTTGTTGAGAGAATATACTCTGTGGTTACATACTTCAGCATTAAGTGCCTGCACTATCCTCACCTTTCTCCCTATTACTCTCACATCATTCGGACTTCCCTTGATCCCACTGCACCAAGGCCTTTGCTTCACGGTGGTGGCCACACAGTAGTTAATACTGTTTGTTCAAACGTCCGACAGCTAAACATCAACGTACTGGTGCTTGCTGAGGAGTTGGACTATGTCGTTCCACCTTGGCAGACCCCTGTGCCTGCTATCTCATACACTCCGGCCTCAGACTGACCTGGCTCAGCTTCAGAAACAGCTAGCTTTGAAGACCATCGCCAGGCTGTCATCTTCCCTCCCTTCGGCCAACCATATCTACATTGATGGCTCCCTGCAAGAGGATGGCAGTGCTGGCTGTGCTGTATTTACCCCAAGTCTGGACCCACCTCAAGGGGGCTGGTTGGGCCGTCAACTGCCAACCTCGTTGAGCTCTACCTATTGTGAACTACATGGACTCCTGGATGCAGTTACTTTATTAATATGGATGAACAACAGCTGCCTGATCATCTGTGACTCACAGCCAGCTCTCCATGCCCTTTCCTCTCCCAGACCTGCATATCAACTCCCCGTTATACAGATACTCTATCAATTGGCCACTGCCCGCAATCGTTCGCTGGTGGTGCACTTTTTGTGGATTCCCTCTCACATTGGTCCCACAGCCAACAACACCGCTGACCTCCTTGAAGGACAGCCTTTGGACTGAATCTGCCTGCTATGAATGCTACTACACTAATGCCTTCCCCATTTGCTGCAAGTAGATAATGTGCAGAGCAGCCCGCTCCCCTTTTCACCACCGTAGAAATGCTGAGAGGGCTCACAGTGCATCCATCCAACATTATGACCACTTTCTCTCTTGTCCCCATAGATATTGTCGCAGTGGTCTTCTGTTTTGTCGACATAACATGGTGTGTGCCTGCCTCAGAGTGGGCTACCAATCTGTGCGGCACGTGGCTGGGGAGGGCAGCGCACCTCATTTCGCCTCCTGTAAGCTGTGTGATGCACCCAGTGACAACACCCTTGACCATTATTGCCTGCAATGTCCACTTGTCTCTGATTTAATACCACACGGACTCATATTAGTGGACACTTGTAAACATTTGTTGGAAGATGATAACTTTGATGTTATTCTCATGCATCATCCACACTTTGGTGGATGTTATTTTGTTATAGCTAGACAGCATGTCCTGCGTGGCACAAGTTCTCTTGTACTCACCTCATATGGCCACATGGCACTGTAATAGGTTTGTCGCCTTCGGGCACAATGAAATAATCAAATCAATCTAAAGCTTCCTTTCTGGTTTGTTCCATAGCTGCTGGTTTAGATGTCCACTGTTCTTTTAGATCTATCAACTGTGGTGTTCCTCAGGGTTCTCTTCTATCACCAACTTTTCCTTTTATATAACAGTGACCTTTAATCTAAGCTGTACATCCGACCCTATCCACTCACACACTGATGATTCCACCTTCACCTTTCCATTTGGTTCCCACAATGTCCATCTCAGCAGTTACTTCAACAAACATGGGATAAGGCTATGGCACAACAATGTATGACTTGGATCCTATTTCTGACTCGGTTACAAGAAATCTTGTTGTTTTTATTGCATCAATCACTCAGTTCTTACACCTAGCAACTCGACAAAATCTTCCACAGGATTACCCATTAAAGTTAATAACATCCAGCTCAATCCTGTATCATCCTTATACATACTTGGGGTTTCATTCTCTCTGGATTTACCTTGGAAAGATCAAATTACATCTCTTGTAAAATCTGCTTCCAAGAGATTAGGTGTGCTATGCAGGCTCCATACTTTCTTTACCTATGCACAGTTGTTGACTTTATACATGGGTTTTATTCGCCCCTGTGTAGAGCACAACTGTCATGTGTGGAAAGGCTCCCCACATACAGCCCTTCTCAATGGAGTGGAATCAAAGGCTTTTCGTCTCATTAACTCTCCTCTTAAAGACTCCCTTCAACCTCTGTCTCTTTGCCGCACTGTTGCATCTTTATCTCTTTCTATCCCTGCTTCAATGGTCACTGCTCCTCTGAATTGTCTGCATCCCTCTACCTCTACGACGGGGGCGTAGCACCCGTCTAGCAACAAACTCTCATCCGATTTCGGACCTGAGTTAAGTAAATTAACCTGTATTTTACACTGTTGCCCTAGACATATCAGAGAGAATCATAGGGACTGTCATTACTATCAGACTTCATATTAATTGGTGATAAAGGAAAAATCTACATACGCCTGTCCCTACTCTGCTTCCCAAATCAGTCGTCATCCATGATGATACTGCGTTAGCTACAAGAGGAATTCCCAATCACTATGAGAACAACTGTAATATCTGAAACTCTGTAGGGACGTGTCATATATTTGCACATTAACAAATCGTCGCCATACTCATAATACATGGGTGCTGAGCCATCCAGTGGAGAGTGTGTCGTGAATTGTTACAAACCAAGACTTTAAATTACAACACGTGGCGACGTCAACATAAAGTTTCATAATGTAAAATTCCATATTTTCCTTGAAACAATTATTTGGCCCAGTCATCACCTTGTGATAGAAACCGTCATACTGTAGCTCCTGTCGTCTACCAAAGTCCACCGCCCCCCACCCCACCACCCCTCTCCTCTAGCCCCAAGGTAGACCACTATTGCCCCCTTCCTCCTCCTCCTCTTGTTTCCCAAGTCCCCTGCCCCCACTCTGCCGCCTCCTGTGGCGCCACCTTGTGTATGTAGTAAACTTCCTTGGATTTCAGATGTCTACCAAAGTCAGGATTACGGTACGGAGGATAGGGGTCACGATAATTTTCTGTCCATTGATAGTTGTTGGGAAACTGATAAGTATGACTAATATGATGAATTGTTAAGTGTTGCGTGGTTCATATCTCAAAACTAAACTACTCATGAAATCTGAGTCATTCATAATAACTGCCATAATGAAAAGGGTGTGTTGTGTGACAATTTTTAAAACTTACCATAATCATGACATGCTATTATTAGTATACTTACTGGCGGAACATTGCTTATATATTACCACCAATAACTGCGCACAGCGCCAATGACTACCGTGTTCGGTTCTTCCTAGCAATCGAACAAAACACAAGAGAGGTTCCATACTATCATTGTTACCATATGCAGAGAGCATTACACCACCTCGCTGGTTGACGGGGTGTTTCTGTTTGATATGTCCGCAACTGTACGCTCCCACCAAAAACTACTCAAAGCCTGAGGCACGATTGATATGAAAGTCGGCAGAAAGTAGTTTGTCACCTGGTAGTGCATGGTATGCCTGAATGTTGAATAACACCTTTTAAGTCCATTACACTTGAGTATGGTTCTCATCAGTGTACAGTACAGGAGATAACTTTAACTTTTTGGTTCTGCAGTTAATTTGTTTCGCCATTTGTTAATTACAAAGCCCATCTCCTAGTACCCTTTATCGACTGAAGCATTAGTCAATGTATTCATTTATCATGATTGTTTTTTTTTTTTTTTTTTAATCACTTCGGGTACTCTTACGAAAGAAATGTTTTGCGTCTTACTTGTGCTTTTATCAGCTATATTTCACTGACATCTACCAACCGTATCAATAACAATCAGTTATTATTTTTTATTATTTATTTGTTCCTGTTCATGTTTATTACATTTCATTACTTGTTAAAACTCCTGTATCATAGAAGAATGAAAAAAAAAAAAAAAAAAAACATTCGATTTTCATATTATTTTTATTATTCATGTACAGTCGAACATTCATTCTTGTTTTTAATTACTGAAAAGATCAAATCCTCGTTAAATATCTCGACATAATTTTCGATAACGATACGCTTATAGCTTAAATGAAAACAGCCGAACCATTAACCACTCAGCACTGTTCGTTTGTCACCTCACCAGGAAACACCTTGGAAAAAAGTACATTACCTATCTCTAGGGTATGAAAACGATATTCTGAGAGGTTAGATGTGCCCAGATCATTCTTAACTTTGTTCAGTCTTCCTCTGTACTTGACGTTTAACGAGGACCTCTTTGTAATGCACAGATCACATGGTTCGTGTAATGCATCACATACGAATATTCTAAACGTCATGGAGGCAATGGGATTTAGTTCATCATATCCCTTCCTCTAACACCCTCTTCTTTGCTGCAGTATTGCATTACTACGCTTACTGTAGGCATTCCTTTATACTTGCTGAGGCACCCGTAAGTCCGAACACACACACACACACACACACACACACACACACACACACACACACACACACACACAGAGTCAACAGGTATGGTCGATCCATCTAAATAATGCAGTTCATCTTTAGTCTGTGTCAGTTTAATGGTTAACACTCAGCAGCCACGAACTGAATAGATGATGATAATGATTTTTTTTTTTTTTTTTTTTTTTTTCATTTCCTCTTCAGCTTCAGAGTTTTTGAAGACTGAGCCTGCAATAACAAGAAGCCGCATATATGCGTACACATATGAAGTCAGCGTGTCTGCACTACTAATATATGTAATAAAGTACCATATCGACGTTGTTATTTAAGCAAACTGTGCAATAAGACACGGCCACACCAGCACCACACTAACACCGTCAGCCACACCAGCACCACACTAACACCGTAAGCCACACCAGCACCACACTAACACCGTAAGCCACACCAGCACCACACTAACACCGTCAGCCACACCAACACCACACTAACACCGTAAGCCACACCAGCACCACACTAACACCGTAAGCCACACCAGCACCACACTAACACCATCAGCCACACCAGCACCACACTAACACCAGCACCACACTAACACCATCAGCCACACCAGCACCACACTAACACCAGCACCACACTAACACCATCAGCCACACCAGCACCACACTAACACCGTCAGCCACACCAGCACCACACTAACACCATCAGCCACACCAGCACCACACTAACACCAGCACCACACTAACACCATCAGCCACACCAGCACCACACTAACACCATCAGCCACACCAGCACCACACTAACACCAGCACCACACTAACACCATCAGCCACACCAGGACCACACTAACACCGTCAGCCACACCAGCACCACACTAACACCGTCAGCCACACCACCACCACACTAACACCGTCAGCCACACCACCATCACACTAACACCGTCAGCCACACCACCACACTAACACCGTCAGCCACACCATCACCACACTAACACCGTCAGCCACACCACCACACTAACACCGTCAGCCACACCATCACCACACTAACACCGTCAGCCACACCACCACCACACTAACACCGTCAGCCACACCACCACCACACTAACACCGTCAGCCACACCAGCACCACACTAACACCGTCAGCCACACCAGCACCACACTAACACCGTCAACAAACCAGCAACACACTAACACCG
>NC_136993.1:36264909-36322478 GCF_032717465.1 Coenobita brevimanus | reverse complement strand
ATTGCGCACTGTTGTGCTCCTCGTGAATATCGCTTGTGCATTGCATTAATACACACATATGTGGAAACTACATATGTTGAAATGATTAAGTAAGGAAAGACTTAGAAACAGGAGTTCAAGGATAGAGAAGATTAAAAAGAAGCGAAGAAAAATAATCCAAAACAATCCGACCTTGGTCAAAGATTCAGCAAACATAAAAAAATCTATAGTAATCACTGGTATAGAGGAGGAAGAAATAAGAAACAAGATTTCGAGAGACAAAAAGAAGATGGGAAATGTAATGAACATATTGAAGGAACTGTAAGAGGAAATATGTAGTAAAGACATAGAGGGACACAAGAGGCTAGGGAAATATGAGAAAAATAAATCAAGGCCCTTAAAAATAACTTCCCAGAGTGCGTAAACACTGTGGAGGAAATACTGAAAAATGCAAAACAAACTTGTGGAAAAAGAGGAAATAAAAAATGTTTGGATAACGAGATGCCTAACTCAAGATGAACTTGGATTACTAAAGGAGAAGAGGGAGGAGGCAAAAGCAAAGAATGAGGGAAGATCAGAGGAAGAGAGGAACACTTACAAAGTAATTGGATTGCAGGTTCGAAAGTGGTACATTTAAATAGGAGGGAATTAAAAGAAAAAAGGTAGTGGGCCCAAGTCATGACAAGTATGTAAACAAGATGATTAAGTTGATGTATTCAAATGTAGATGGAATAGTATGTAAATTACTTGAGATGAACGATTATATCAAAGAAAAGGAACCACATATTGTTTGCCTAACTGAAACAAAATTAACACCAAGGATATCAAACGATACACTAAACCTAGAGGAATACGATATATGAGGAAGAGATAGGAACTTAAAAAAAGGAGGAGGAATTATAATATTAAAAAAGAAAAATCTGCAAGTCAAGGAAATAGAAGCAGATGTACCATCACAGGTAGAACTGATTGCAGTAGAGATTAGTACATCTGAAGGGAAAGTAATTAGCAAATTTATAAATGCTGCCCAGATCCAAGATTTGGGGAGAAAGGAGAATATGAAGACGTGGCAGAGAAAACAATTCAAAGTTTAAGAGCATTACTACATAAAATGCAGAGGAGAAATCTGAAAGAATTATACTAACTGGTGATTTAAAATACAAACTGGAATACGCTAGACATAAAAAGCCAGGAAAGCTGTTGGGAACTGAAGCTCATGGACCTTATGCTGGAGTTTTTCCTAACACAGCATGTAAAAAGAAAGCACCAGAATAAGAGGACTTGACATACCATATCAGTACTAGATCTTATATTTCCTAGTCAAGAAAATGATATTGACAATATAACGAATCAGCCTCCATTCGGCCAAAGTGACCACGCAGTGATTAAGTTACAACATTAGGATTTCATATGACATATTTAATAATAATAGAGAAGTTACAAAAAGGGCAACTATCATGACCTAAAGAAATACTCCTTAGAAATAGATTGGGAGAGCTAAAGAGGACAAGATTTAAATGATATATATAGAAAATTCTGTGAACTTTATGAAATAGTAGTCCAGAACTTGCATACCACAGCACAAAGAAGCATAAAAAAAAAGAAAGAAAGAAATGGGTCAATCCAGAATGTAAAAATCAAAAGAAAAAAGGGATTTGTTGTGGAACAGATAGAGAAGACACAATAGTGAAAGGGCATGTAACAACTATAAACAGGGCAGCAAGAAAACTTGATTATACAAAATTATTGAGGGAAGCCCAAAAACAGTTTGAGGAGGACATCGTAAGTAAAAAGTAATGATCAACCGAAGCTTATTTTACAGCTACATCTGAAGGAAAACCAAAGTAAAAGATAAAATACAATCCATTACAGAAGGAAGGGATCACCTGCACACAAGAGAAGGATATTTGTGAAGCACTAAATAAGAATTTCCAATCAGTTTTTACCAGAAAAAAATAATTTTGAGAGGGATATTATAGAACATGCATGCCCACACATATTTCCAGGTATACAAATATCAGAAAAAGGAAATACAGGAGGAGCTAAGTAAGAAATAAAAAGAGGGAAAGGAAAGGCAAATGGTCCTGAGTGAGAATTTCAAGTTGGGTGCTGCATGAATGTGCAAAGGAGTTATGTAAACCATTATTTTTTGTTTTTTTTTCAAGGAATCCTTGGGACAAGGTAAACTACCTGATATTTGGAAGGAAGCAAACATTGTTCCCTTATTCAAGAAAGGGAATAGACAAATCCACTCAACTACCGAACAGTATCACTAACCAGTGTTGTAAGCAAGGTATTAGAGAAGCTGGGAAGAGAAGTTTGGGTAAATCATCTAGAACACAGTATGATAACAGACAGTTTGGTTTCAGAAAGGGAAAATCATGTGTTACCAATTTGTTGAGCTCCTATGATAGAGTAACAGAAACATTACTGAACAGAGAAGGATGGGTGGACAATATCTATTTAGATTTCAAGAAAGCATTTGACAGGGTGCACTCACACCAAAGACTTTTATGGGAAACTGTACAATCAAGAAGGAATCCGATCGTAAACTGTATTGTTGGAGTCAAAATTTTCTCAAAAAAAAAAAAAAAAAAAAAAAAAAAAAAAAAAAAAAAAAAGGGGGAAATGAGACCAGTACTAAGGGGAAATAACACATCATGGAGAGAAGTGACTAGCAGAGTTCCACAGGGCTCAGTGCTGGTACCAGTTTATGTTTTTAGTGTATATAAATGATATACACAGTAACATTGGAAATGAAAGCTATCTAACTATATTTGCTGATGATGCAAAAATTCAAAGGAGAATTACTAACACAGACTCATGTAAAGAGCTACAAGAAGAATTAAATCAACTAAATGAATGTAGCAATACATGGCAAATGGAATTCAATGTGTAAAAGTGTCATGTAATAAAGTTTGGTTAAATGTGGAGAAAGAGCTGATTGGGAATTTATAAGTTAGGAAGCAAAACCCTACACACATCAGAAAAGAGAAGGACCTAGGTGTGATTATCAATAACAGACCACCTCCGGCTGACCACATCAGTGATAAGGTACGGAACATGTATACACTGCTTCCAAATATGAGAATGGCATGCACATATGTAAATGAAGGCATGCTAAGAAAGATAATAAAGCCTATCATTCATCAGACCAACCCTGGAGTATGCGTCAATAGTCCTGGAGTCCTCATCCCAAACAACACATAGATAAGATTGAAAAAAGCTCAAAGGGCCGCTACAAGATAGGTATTAAGCTTAATTGATCTAAGATACGAAGAAATACTAAACAAACTGAATCAACCTACACTACAGGAGAGAAGGAAAAGAGGAGACATGATTAGGCTATACAAGTGCATATCAGGGAAGGAGAAAGTGGACATAAATGATTACATTACCTATGGGGATGCATCAGCAAGAGGACACTGCAAAAAACTGCATAAAAAGAGAGGCGATGAAGAGTTAGGAAATTTAGTTTCCCATATAGGCCAATTAATCAGTGGAATGCACGACCAAATGAAATAGTGTGAGCAAAACAATTCATAAATTCAAGGATATGTACGATAAAAATGGTTTAAGACACGGGGCAGTACGAGCTTGACTCATTCCTGTAAAGATACAATTAGGTAAGAACAATTAGGTAAGAACAAGACCATGTGCAATATTGCGCTTTCGCACATGCCTTGCGTACCTGTCCACCAATGGATTGCACACTGCGCAATCCAAGGGACCTACAAGGTCTTGGGAGCTTCCCCTATGTCTGGATGCAAGGGATGGAGGGGAGGCTTGGGCGGGTTCTGAGGGTTCTATGCGGGAGGGACAGAGGGTAGTAGCATGCTCTTTAAATGCTTCAACAGAGATAATGTATTTTAATATTTTTATCTATCTATTGCCAGACGCTTCAATCCCGTTTGGGGGGTGGCCACAAACAAATTGCCTCCAAGTCGCCCTGTCCCCCGCCATTTCACTGCCCTGCTCCCAACTCACGCCCCTCGCTCTCATATAACTCTCCACCCCATCCCTCTCCATCTCATCCTCGGCCTCCTCCTCCTCTCTTCCCCTCCCCTCCACCCTCACTCACATACACTCTCTTCGTCAGTCTGTCACCCTCCATCCCCTCTCCACATGGCCAAACCACCTTCAGTGTGTTCCTCATAATGCTTCCTATCCCCTCCACATCCCCACCACAACGCTCCTTTCTCTCATCATACGTCAGCCTGTCTCTCCATGTGACTCCACAGGGTCCTCTTAAATAACACATTTCCACTGCGCTCACTCTGGACTTGTGTCCTTCCAACAACGTCCAAGCTTCACTTCCGTACGTTAAGGGTTGGTATCACAATACTGTCATGTAGTAACTTTTTCACTTCCAGTGCTCACTTCCCTGTTTCTTATCACTGCTTTCGAAGAAACCAGCAACCTTTCTTCCCCTTGCTGTACCCTTTCAAGCACTTCACCCTCCAAACCTCCATCCTTACTCATCACACTACCCAAGTACTTAAACAAAGAAATGGTTGGGGTTTATTGCATCATGCTAATGCCACTCAGGGATGATTGAGGCTGGTCACTTTCATTTTAAATGTCAGGGACCAACTGCCTAGCCCCTGGCTCCCTACGGTCCTCATCAAGGGCACGGTAAGATAATAATAATAATAATAATAATAATACAGCAGACACAGTTCCATTTATATACCTATTGTGTGCATGATGCATGTACTATAAAATACATATACATATTACTTCTACATACAAGTGTCTATGGAAATCCAGCAACAAATAGAAACCCATCTCTATTTATTGTTCCACCATCCAGATTTCCTTGAAGGTGTTATTCCTGAGTCAGCCTTAATGGCGAAACATTGTATAGATCTGGATTCCTACTCTGCACTTCATAACTGCCACAGATGACACTGGACCTAAATATTTACCCATATGTTGTTGATGCCAAAATGAAGACCTAACTGCAACTTTGGTGGGTGGGTTGAGACAGGAGGTGATGTTTGGTGTGAGCAGCTTGGTCCAGTAATCAAAAAGGCCTGCTTCAATAATCCCCGTGATCCACTGAAAAACATTATGGGAACAACTAAGGTTTTTAGACTTTTACTGGACTGTCTGATTTTGGACTTAAATTGTTCTTGCTCTCTTAATGCTTCGTGGGCAAGGGCGTTATCAAGCTACACGGAAGAGCTGATGGGGTCCCGGCGGACACCAAACCTTAATGGTGTATTTCTGCCATATTCATGAAATTATAACTACTAAACTTTGTTGCACACATGTTGCCCAGGACACGGCACGTGGAAACCAACCCACAAAGTGTCCTCTTTATTATTATTATTATTATTAGTATTTTAACCTGTACCATCCCAGGCATTTCTGCAATTTTATACCCACCTAATCCCCGACCAAAAACGGATAATTTTTTTTATTGCATAAAACAATCCAAAAGGACATATAAGTCAAGGAAAAGCCAATAATGGTACTCCTTATAGGAGAGATAAGAGCAGGATGGCCGTCCGTCGTGATTTTAGCCCAGTTTCCCAAGCCGTGAACAAGTTTTCCCACCCAGCTGGGCGGGATGAGAGAGAATGCGGGGGGGGGGGGAGAAAGGAGGATTCCCCTTTCTCAGTGTCCTCCACTGGCTCATATTCCTCCCCAGAATAGGCATCTAGGTCTTTCTCTTCTGAAGAATCACTAAATGCAGGGACAGAAGGGTCCATGTGACAATTTCAACAGCCTCCTCCAGCCCAATGAGGCGGAAAAAGGCGTGATTTTCGCGACATTCTCATGCTACGACGGACAGTGGCACACTGATGTTACCCACCCACGCAGAACCAAACTCAGTGCTACAACTGCATGGACACAGTGTTGCCAATATATTAAGCTATTCCTTCACAAAAAATCAGCCAGATTAAAGCAGTTTGAGACGTGCTACAGAGCCCGAATTTTGCTGTCGGCACCATCACGTCGCTTGGATTAATCGAGACGTTTTGTACTGTCGGCACCATGCCGACGGCGGGATTGCACGGGTTAACAATTTTTTTTTTTTTTTGGTCAAAATTTTATTAAAGTTTGAGTGTGGAAGAACTGATTGTGCACTTATTTGAATGTCTGATTATCAGTATTGTTGGAACTGGTTCTCAAAATAATAAGTTCATGTGTAGTAGTAGTAGTAGTAGTAGTTGTTCCCTAGGCAGTCTGGCCGAACAGCCCCGAGTCCCTTAGGAAGGCCATGGCCAAGGCCGGGCTTTCCCACAGAGCTCTCAAAGAGTGTATGTTGGCGTAGGTCATTGTGTGCAATGCAGTCTTCTATAATGTGCTTAACAGTATGGGGTGCTGTGTTGCATCCTGGATAGGCATCAGCGACGGAGTCATCCAGCCTCTTTTGGTAGCTTAAGAAGGCTGGATGGTGCCCACATCTCAGTCTGGCCAGGTGGACCCTGTCCTCACGAGGAAGATAGGATTCAGAAGGGTGGATGTCAGGAGGCCGTGCATGCAGCTGTGTGTTGTCTTTCGGTGACTGAATGGAGCGGCGAGTGATCTGAGTGTGGATATGCTTCTGGAGGCTGGTCTGAGGGGGGCAAGGGGGTAGAGATGACAGTATTTGTGTATGGTATCGTGTGCTGGGTGTTGTTTTGATGTTCCTTGGTGTGGGTGAATGTGCTGTCATGTACTGTAGTGGATGTTGTGGTTTTGTGGAGTCTGCAGCAAGAAACTCGGTGCCTCTCATGTCTAGGTGATCCTTGACTTTGAGGACTTTGGTTTCTTGATATAGGTGGTCTGTGGGTGTAGTAGCTGTGCAGCCTGTGATTATTTTTAGGGCCTTGTTCTGTATGGTCTGTAGTGTGATGTAGTGTGTTTTGGTGAGGTTACAAGCCCAGGCAGGGCTTGCATAATTCATCACTGAACGTATGTATTGTTTGTATACTGTGGTGGTGGTTTCTTTGTTGTGTCCGAATGTTGTATGGGCAAGTGACCTCAAGGCATTGAGTCTTGGTGTTATTTTATTTTTAATGTTTGTGATGTGTTGTTTAAATGACATTGATGTATGTTACACCAACGATTTTGGGTGTATGTGTGTGGTAGGGGAGTGTTGTTTATGGTAAGGTGTGGGATGTGACTGTGTTCTGCTGTCCAGTTTGTGAGAAGAGTCACTGTAGATTTGGCTGGGGCTATTTTGAGCCTGTTTGTGGTGAACCATTCATGTAGTGTGGTTCACCACACTACACGAATGGTTCGTAATCATTCAACCTTACATCATTCAACCTTACCTCAGTTGAGGTAAGGTTGAATGATGTGTGCAGCTGTGTTTGCGTTTTGGTGCGTACATGTAAGTGTTATATCATCTGCATAGGAAGCTATGTGTATCTGTGGTGTGTGGGGTGTGGGTACGTCGTGCATGTATAGGTTAAAGAGTGTAGGGGACAAAACAGATCAGTGGGGGACGCCGTTTGTGAAGTTTCTGATGTTAGACGACTGACCGACAAATGTTACATGTGCACATCTGCCTGCTAAGTACTTTGCCAGCCATCTTTTTGTGTTATTGTGCATGTTTGTGTTGAGTATTTTGTTTGTGAGGTTGTGGCGGGGGATGGCATCAAAAGCTTTGCTAATGTCTAGTGTGATTAGGATTGTTCTGTGTGGTGGACTAGCTGAATTCATGCCATCGAAAACTCTCTGTGTAAGGTCTGTAAGAAGGGTGTTTGTGGAGTGTAGTGGCCTAAAGCCATGTTGTGACTGGGCTAGGAGAATGTGAGGTGTGACTAGTTGTAGTACCAGTCGTTCAGTGACTTTAGAGGGGGTGCAGAGGAGTGTGATGGGGCGATGTGAGGAGGGTAACGTGGGGTCTTTGTTGGGTTTAGGGATAGTGATGATATTGCCATGCTTCCAGATGTTGGGTATTATGTTATGTGAGTAGCTGTAGTTTGATATGTTGGTGAGTGCTTGTATGCCTTGTGGTCCTAGGTGTTTAAGGTGAATGTTGCTTATGTTGTCTGGTCCACAGGCAGATGAGTGCTTGAGGTTGTTAATGATGTGCTTCGTTTGGTTGTAAGTGAAAGGTGCGTAGTCTGGGTCTGTGGGGAACTGTCTCTTACGTTGGATGATACGTCGGTCTTCGAGATGTGGGTTTAGATGGCTGACTTGTGAAAAGTGATTGATGAGAGTGTTTGCTTGTTGTTTGTTTGAGGGTATGGTGTCCGGCAGCATGCGATTGTGTGGTGTTGCTGTTGGAAAGTGTGATGCTGTTTAGTGTTTTGTAGAGTTTGCTGATGTTTGTTTTGTGGTCAAGTGTTTGGAGGTAATATTTCCAGTTTAGTGTTTGCTGTTCTGATATTTTATTGTTTATCTGAGTGTTGAGTTCTTGTATTTGTTGTGTAGTGTCTTGTGTATGGGGTGTTGGGGAGTGTCGCAGTGTGTCCCGTTGTCTGATGAGGCCTTGAATTTCTGGTGTGAACTTGGGGTTGTGTCTCTTTCTGTTGCCTCTAGGGATGTGTCTTTTGTCTGCATTTTGTATTATTGTATTGAAAGTGTGCACAGCGGTGTTAATGTTTGTTATGGGTGTACTGTTTAGTGTTTCGAGATGTTGTTCTGTTTCAGATACAAAGGTCTCCCAGTTGGCTCTCTTATAATTAGTGTATGTGTGTTTGTGGCCAGCTGGGGTGATTCTGGTTTTGGTAGTGATGATTATTGGGAGATGATCAGAACCCAGGGTTTTGACCACTCTCCATGATGTAGTGGGGGTGAGGTTTGGGGAGAAGGTGATGTCTGGAGATCATGGAAGGAAGAGGGCTTGGTATGGATATGGGTATGTTGGTCTAGACTGTTTACTATGAAAAGATGATCTGTCTGGGATTGTAGTACCAGCCCTCTGTCTGTGTCAGGGTTGTTGACATGCCAGGCCGACGACTTGGCGTTGAAATTACCATCCAGGATGATGTTGGGTATGTTAGTGATGTGGTGTATATGTGGACAGTAATTGTTCGGTACTGTGGTGGACGATTGGGGGGGAATGTATGTGTTAGCGACTGTTATGTGTGATTTGTTGCCAGTGCTTATTTTAATTGATTGTATTTCTATTGTGGTGTCATGTGGGGGGAGAAGTGACTTTGTGTGTGCACTGGTATCTGCAAAGTTGATGGATTTGTGTATCAGGGTGATGAGTCCACCACCACCACCGTCGGCCGGTCTTGTCTAATGGTGGTGAAGTTATGAAATGTTGGTGTTTTCTGTGCTCTGTGTAGTTTTGTTTCTTCTAAGATGGCAATGTGTATGTTCAGTTGTTTGATGAATTGTGTGAGTTCATGTTTTTTGGTGTTTATGCCATCTATGTTTAACTGAAGGATGTTTATGTTGTGTGTGCAATGTGTGTTGGCTGCTGCAGCACGAGGGGGAGGTGGTGTGGGTGGAGGGGAAGGAGTAGGTGGTGTGGGTGGAGGGGAAGGAGTAGGAGGAGGTTGTGATGGAGGCGAGGGTTGAGGTGGATTAGGATGGGTTGGATTGGTGGGAGGTGGGGGACTGGATGGTGTGGGAAGGGTTGGTGGGATTGGCTGTGGAGGTGTGAAGGAAGTAGGAGTAGGATTGGAAGGGGGGTTGATGGGTGGGGGGAAGGAGCATAAGGAGCAGGTCCAGGTGTTTGTGTAATGTTTTTCGGATGCAAGTGTTGTGCAGGTGTAATGGGTCCAGCTCTTGCAGGAATTGCACTGAACTGAACCCTTTGTCTGTCGGCTCGACGTGATAGGTTTTGAGCATGTTGGACATATGTATTTGTTGGTGGGTCCTGGAACTCAATGTCCCCGGCTAGAAGAAGTCGAGAAATGACAGCTGGGGAGTCATTTCTTGGTGTAGAAAAAACGGTGTTGTTGTGTGTTGTGTCGGGAGATGTGGTACTTGGCTGGGCGACCGAAGCCACTCCCAGGTACTCAAGCCCCACAAGGGGCCGGGGGGGGGGGGTTGCGGTGGTTTGGGCCCCATGCTGTCCTCCTCTTCTCATCGACAGCCTCTGGGGGGTAGACCCACGACAAAGACGCCACCGCTCCAGGTCCACAAGTTCATGTGTAAAGTAAATTAGCATGATCCTAAAATAAAACTTTCCCTATAATGTTCAAATTTGGTACAACAATTTCTTGTTTCATCCTCTTGATGAGCATCTTCTTTATTACTACCACCACTTTCATTTCTAGAACCATCATCAGCACTCACACGAGACTCAATACTACTCACACTAATTTCACTGTCCGATCATTCAAGCACTTCATAATCATCACCGTCGGATAGAGATAAATCACCATCTGAATAATTTTCATCTTCTGTCACCTTCTGCCACCGCCATTGAGGCATAAAACTTTGCTACTGGTATTGACATTGTCATAATGTTTATAATCTGAAATATCTGAAAAAAAAAAAAAAATAGTCACACGAAAGGCCAAGTTGGGTCCTGGCAGACCCCACTGACATTTATTGCAATGTCATTCCTTAATCATGCGAGATTTATTGCTCAAATTTTATGAGGATATAAAATAACCATCTACAATAAAAGTCATGAGAGGCCAGGCTGTGAAAGTAAAAAATGGCTTAATGGGAACATTTTAGAAACATGCTAGGGTCTGCAGGGACCCTGTTTGCCCATGAAGAGTTAAGGCTATTTTATCCAACTGTAGGGAGACCTTGTTGCGGAAGTGTTAATGAAGAATGTACCAAACCTTGTAATTTAAAACCTCTACTGAAATTAATAAAATTACCCGGTGGTACCGAAAGTATGAATAAAGACTCCATCGTAGTGAGGAGGTGTAACAAGTGGGGTAAAGAATGAAGGAAGATATAGAGCACTTTACAATTCTATTTTTTTTACACGGGTGTCCAGTGTTGGAAGGGGATCCCTTCAGGTGACTGCACAAACAATCATCCCACAGCTCACTCATTAGCCCCACAAAAGAAATATGGTGTGCTGTAGGAAAGTATATTTTCCTCCTGCAGTCCACTGGGTTCATGTCCTATGATCCAGTGGCTACGGCAATTATCAGGGTGCCTGGTAGTCTTGTAACTCTGTGATTCTGTAGCCGCTGGCGGAAGACCTAATCACGTACGTGAGTGATCTTCATGAGATGGCTGAGTTTTCCAGTCAAAAATTATGTTTACTTATATTAAGGTGCTGCTTATTAATCTGTCTGAATTTATTCTGGACAATGTTAGTAATGTAAAAGCAAGTGTATGAACAATATAAACTCAAAGTAATGTAAACGTACTTCTGGTCGAGATGTAAATTTATGTTCTTCCCTATCAACTCCCTAGTGGCTGAGACATAAATTTTGTTAATCATTTCCAACCATATTGCATTATAAAAAGTAGAAGATACAGCCAAGTGGGCTGAAGACACTAACATTAAACGATGAGCATGTGTAGCAAATACCACAGTGAGCTGAGATATAATGGTAAATAACTTGTATTCATAAACCAACAACAGAAACCTAAAAAAGTAGGATCCAGATTTACTCACATAAAGAAAACTAACAAATTTTCCTGATAGCAACTTTCCATAGTAGATGAGTTTCAACCCGCTCCATCCCGGCAGATTTTTCACAACTGATTCCCGCCACTCCCAGCAGTTTTTGGATTTTATTTTTTTTTTTTTGGCTCAAGCCTCCGCTTTTGGTGGGAAATGATGGCAGATCACAGAGAAAGTGCTAACATGAGCCTAGAAGTGGTCTAAACAGGTGACCCTCCAGTCCTCCACGCATCTGGTACTGTATTCTCTGGAGGCACTCTGGTGCTGTCCCGTTTTCTATGATTGGGGTTAATAGTGGAAATCACTCAAAATAGGTAAAGATTTCTTAATTTGGTACAAAATAACATGTAGTACAGAAATATATTGGTTTTCACACAAAAATATAGGCGAAATAACGATTGTTCCATTGAGCGAGCATAGCGAAATCACCAAAATTGGCCACATATGACTCGCTATGACTGTTGTTCCAGCATACATTTTTTCAACTTACATAATACTTTTCCACTAATTTTATACCCATTTCCACTTTATATAACGGTTATCACATATTTCCAGGCCTTATGATTATATTTAGCATAATATTAGCACATATTTACATAATGAGCGAACTCGCTATGACTGTTGTTTCAACTTGCACTCTCTTTTTCAACTTATATAATACTTTTTCACTAACATTACTCCGTTTCCACTTTATATAACTTTTATCACATATTTACGGGCCTTACTATTATATTAAGAGTCATATTATCAAATATGTACTGCCATTACTTTTATAGTGAGCATCATATTATCGCAAGACGCAGAGTATCAGTTCTGTACCAAGGTGTGATATTCCCTGAAACATGGCTCAAGGCACAACCCTAAGTTGCATTCCACACACTCGTATCTTGTCTCTTTCCTCTGACTGGCTGGTCTTACTTTAGAGTGCTTGCATACGTATCAGCAGCGCTGGGGTCTAGGATGGTTTGATTGAGGAGGGATGCTGCTGAGGAAGTGGCATCCTATGAGGCATAGGGAATTCTGGGTGGATGTGGGGGGGCGGATGTGGTGGTGGGCCTGTTCTGTGTGTACCTGCTGATAATTTCGCGAGACAGCTCCCTCACAAACCCCTCAAAGGTCTCAGAGGTTCCCATTGTCAAGGCATGGAGCTAGTGTGCGTTGAGGACCATGATGTCGACCAAGTGGAAGAAGAACTTTTTGTACCGCTTTATCATGATCCTGGCACACTCCACACTGGAAATCAGAGTCAGACTGGTCCACTTGCCTCATGTTGACATTGTAGTCCAGTACCAACTCCAGTTTCCAAATGTGGTGTCTTCTCTCACTGCAGTAATTCACGGAGTCTATGCAGTGCATCAGGGGGTGGTGTACCATTGACAGGAGGCAAACTTCCCTGTTGTGGTTCCATATGGTGGCGAGGATGTTATTCACCTGGAAGAAAACCACCTCGTTCTTGTCAAGTTTCCTCCCAACCTTGACCATATGGCAACAGATTCTCTTGACTGTGCCACAGACTCAGGTGTCATGAAGGTAGAGGTACCGAGCGAGAAGGGGGCTAGTGTACCAGTTGTCCAGGTACAAGACGTGATCATGATGAAGGTACTCCTCTATCATTGTCTTCACCACGGCCCCAGAAAGTCCAATACTTCAATCTTCTATTATGTCTGTCTGTGCACTGGTGCACAAGACTATGTCTTGCACATAACTAAACTTACAGTCACACGTAACAAAGACCTTGAACCCACAACGGTGTCTCTTGTTGGGTATGCACTGGCGAAAAGAAATATTGCTTCTCCACAACATGAGACTCTCGTCTATGACCAGGTCTCTGAATGGATAGAAGTATGAGTGGAACTTTTCATGCGGTTGATTAAATACCATCCATATTCTCATCATTTTGTCAGTGTTATCAGCATTACCAGGGTCGTTGGCATCGTAAAATTGGAAGCGGCTGAGAATTTGCTGAAATCGATTATGACTCATTACCTTGCCAAAGAAAGGTGTGCTGGTCATTGGGTCCGTTGACCAGTATCCCGGAATGTGTTTTTTCCGTAGAATACCATCAAGAGAACCAGAGCCAAAAAGATGAACATCTCACCTAGGGTTACTGGGTAGTCGTATTGTTGGGAGTGTCTGCTCGTCGTACAGTGATGCTCGCTTTCACAGTGCTGGCTCCTTGCAAATAAATTCGTCTGCTCCACAGCGTGGCCCACAAACTTCTCACCAAAGAACAGATGGAAGAAATCCACCCTAGTGGAGCCTGCATGGATTCCAGGAGCCATGCAGCCAGACCACCACTCCTCAGTGAAGGGGTGAATGATGGGAATGAAATCACTCCCATCTTCCCAGTCCCATGACACACTACCGTCTCCAGCCTCATCCCCATCGTTGCCTTCATCGGGATGGGGAGGAGAGGGTGGTGGGGGAGGTTGGGGAGGTGGAGAGCATTGCATTCCCCACTCCCACTCCTCTTCCCTCTCCCTTTTCCCTTCCCCTTTCCCTTCCCTTTCCTTCCTTTCCCCACATCACGGGGCTGTGGGGAGGATGAGTGGGAATCTTGCAGGGAGAAAGAGGTGCTAGGGCGCAGTTGCTCCTCACCTGCCCGCTGTTCTTGTGCACCACATGCTTGCCCTGCCTCCCTCCCACCACCACTTTCTCCCTCAATGCTCAATCCTGCCACACCACCTGTGCCTTCCCCAGACAAAACAGAAGGACCATATCTTATTTTCCTTCTTGCCACACCTTCGGCTCCAAGCAATGAAATCCTCTCTCTTCCCAACCACAAGGTAACACCATGACCTACGGCGCCGTCCTCGTCCTCGTCTTCGTCAGATCCTTTGTCTAGGGGTTGGAGAGAGGTGTGTGCACATGTATGGGGTCCATGCTAGCCTTCCCTCACCCTAAGGTACGTGACATACTACCTTCCTTGGAAAAGGTACCTTCTCATCACTGCTGCTCGTTTCATCGTCAGGCAGCACGTAGTCCTAGTCCTCCACATCATCATCTAGTGGAGAATCACCATCGTCTGTGAAGGCATCAAGGGCGGCTTGAATTTCGTCATCAGAGAGACCTCGGTGTGCCATGTCTGTTCTGGGTTACTGCTAACAGGTGAGTGACCAAGACAAGGGAGCGCACGGGTCACACGAGGTCTGGGAGGGTCCCTGCCTGGCGGCAGTTAGAGGAGGCTGGCCCACGTATATGTACCGAAAATCACACGCGAAATTTGAAAAATGTGCAAATGACCGACCTTGCAATTGCAGCACATCCATAAACGTCAACGAGAGTCACAGTGACAAAACGTTCGGGAGCATATGTTTGTTAACGGGACGCGACGGGTTAACACAAATGTTTTCATTCCTTACATATTCCATTCTTATATTAACCCTTGTTTGGTAACTTTATTAATGAAGACAAAGATATAATGAATGAATCTTAGGCGAGACATAGGTTTAATAAAGTTAGCAAGTATGAAAGCATAATTCTCACCTGCGACTGAGGGAAGGGATCAGAGGACTACCCTTGGGTCCTGCTATGGCCATAATCGTAGGCAGGAACTTTGCTTTGGCCAAGTAGAAGTAGCACTCGCCTCGTGTATTGAAAGATGGATTTAATTTTAGTGTAGATATTGCAAAAAATCCGTTCATGCGTCTACTTATGGCTAGAAAATTTTATCTTGTCACTAAGGCTTTCATATTGGATAGGTAATATTCTTCAGATATTTCACTCACGAACTGACTATCAGTATTTTCTTAACACCCTCAGGCTCCTAAAATTCACTCTGCCCTGAAGAAAACCGTCTGGAATTAGCTGGAAGATTTTACTAGACTTCTCCCAACCATATGAAAGTTAATGGTTACAATACTGATATTCAGGGAGTGTATCCTCAAACGAACTTACGATCGTCTCCCTGTCGTAATTTGGATTTGTTTCTGCAAGAAGGACAAGGAAGGAATTCTGCAGAATGTTTGGAAGGTCTAAGGCCTGTATTCTCGTCTGTTAGGGAAGCTTAACACCTTTACTTATAAGATTAATTTTTGTTACACATTTCTCTCTTCTTCTGTGTTACATATATCCTTCCAATACCGCCACACCTCAAAAATAACAGAGAATTATATTTCAACAGGCAATATCCAAAAGTAAATCGCTAAGGATGAGGTCTTAAAGAGCTTCCGTAACCGAGGAGAATACCGACTCATGTCTGAAATTAATCCTACAAAATAGACAAAAATGCCGTGACTTGTAACTGTTCCTGCAGGTAGGACATGGAAAGGAACATTCAGAGTCTTGCCTTGTATATAATCCTTCCTGGGTAAAGAAATTAATGTTACGGCGGAGAATCGATCGTAAATATGTCCAGTATCGCACCCCAGGCTACTATGACACTGAATGAAATCGGTAGCAGTTTTCTGGAGCTGACTACTACACTCACTTTACATTAACTAGGCCCAGATATTTTTTTCCTTTTGCAGCTTATTTCACACAGCTTATTTACAAAATGGGACAAGTATGGATCTCTAACACCCCATCTAAAAGAATTTCTTCATGACTTGCATCACATTCTAGTGTTAATCTCTTGTTAAAACTCACCAATCAACATGACGAGACGATAATTTTAGGCCAAGCTTGAGTAAAACGGGTGTATTTATTTCGACCATATGAGGGTTGAAAGTGAGTACAGTTTATATTAAGGAGAGGAACTTGATAATTACAAGTAATCAAAAAGTAAACAGAAAAGCAGTATTGGATAAGAGACTGGTTTTACAGAATTGTTGGCACAATATTAAGGAGAGTTATAAAAAGTGATAGGAAGGAAAGGGAGAAACAGGAAGAGAGGAGGGCAGACAGAAACAGGATGATAAATGCAAAGTAGGCAGCGCTACAGGTGAGTGGATGATGGTCGCCACTACCTACCAATAATAAATACATGTAAAAGTCCTCATGCATTTTGGCATGCTTTTCCCAGTAGCATCATCACCATCATCATCAGCCTAACATTTGCTACCCTCAAAAGTATGTAATACAGTTACCATTACCCTTTACATTCGCATGGTCACGTCTTTACACTACATTGCAGCTGACAATAGATGATTGTATACGCCTGAAAATGAATTATAAGAGCCTGACAAAGATAATCTTGTGGCCATTAAATCCTCCCTAAAGTAGAAGAACGCCTGTGTTTAGCGTCAGTTTTAATTATGTGAATCATAGGAGCAGGAAGTAAGATACCTTTGTGAGAAAAGTCCTGAGCCATGAACATGCGTAACGTCAAGTCGCTGGCAACCAAGACATGGTCACCTCGTCTGACCTGAGAGTCCAGCTTCGTCATAAAGTCCCGGCCCAAGGCAAGCTTCAGGCGTCCCTTGTGTTTCAAGTTTGCCACGTCTCTCAGTGGTCCGTTCTCTTTTGTCTAGGCGAGGATAATATATGATCTGAATGACAGGTAAACTGCGATGCCCTTCCTTTTTTATTTATTATTGCAGCCATTTGACGACTTTATTCAGCCTAGAGAAGCCCTTGAATGCAAAATTGTTAAGGCTGTGTCAGATCACCAAGGCTTTTTTTCCCTTACTACTCTTATGGTAGTACATCACAGGTACGAACGTAATAATCCACCTCCTACATCTAAGTCTAAAAATTATCGGGTCTACCAAATTTATTATTATAATTATTATTATTATTATTATTATTATTATATCTGCAAATATCCAAGTTGCATAAAATAACTTACAGCAAATGCGTCAAGCAAGGCCGAGCCCGCTGGAAAGAAAGCGGTGACTGGACTGGCAACAATATCTTCCAGTGACTGTATGGGCATGGGGATGTATCTGATGGCCAGGAGGGACATAAGATTGCCGGCGTAACTTAGGAACAACACCAACATGGCCAGCATCCACACTCCCAAAACCACACGTTCCCACCACCACCAACCCGTAGACTTGACCACATCTGGGTTAAGTTAGCATTGGTTAGGATCAGCACTAACATGGCCAACACTACACACTCACACCACCATCCTGCACACTTGGCTATATCTGGCTAAGGCTCAATTAATCAGTGCAAATAGTGCCAACAGCTGTACCTTCTCCATCTCCTGTTTCTCACCACCATCAATATCGAATGAAGATCACACCTGAAAATAAATATTTTTTATTTTGCAGTGCTGTTCATATGGTGAAACATTTTGTGACTAATCCCAGCTGATTGATTCAGTTGATAGAAGCGATCTACATTATTCCTTACAGTACAACACAGCTTTGTTTCAAGAGGGGAGGATGCAGAGGGATGTTTTGCATCACTGTTAACACTACACGTGGCTCCACTGGACGTGGACGAGCAACCGCCCACGCCTGGTAAAGATGAATAGTACCTGGCCGTGAGAAGGTATTGCTTTCTTACTGTTCAGAGAGCAATGTGTCTGGTGGACGGGTATAGAAAGTCTGTAATAGTGGAGTAGAGTAAACTTTATAAAGTCAATCACTTCGTTAACGTTTTCCTGTTACCAGACGATTTTATTCATATTTTATGAACCCCTTCGTAGCAAAGGAATAGTAAAGACTGACTCACACAGTCCGAGGAAGAAAAAGAGTAGTTACGAGTGGAGTGGACAGGAAGGTGAACGTGGAGCACTTATCCCCAGAACTACTACTCTCTGGCATTCACTTCCTGGGAGTTGTTTCCTACAAACATTTAATCCACTTCAATTTAAATCCAGTTGTTATAAATATTTTATGAATGGAGGATGCCTTTAGGCACATGAACTTATTATTTTCCCTTTGTTTTTCCTTCTTCCATTCGTATCTATATAAGAAAAAAGAAAAGTATGTGGTCGGCTAGTGGAGGTTAGAGGAGATGTAGGGGAGCTGAAGTCTGCAGTACTAGTGGTGAGGGTTCCGATTTATTCCCCTTCTTTGGAGACGTCGGAATAAGTTCGTTTCCTTTTCCGTGGACTAAGGTGTTTGTAACACTCCTCGATGGAGAACTATCCCCTCCTCCTCCCTTCCTCATAGTCCCACACTCCCACTTAACCCCGCCACTTTTCTCTCCGACCCCATAACCCCACCCGATACCCTCCGTACTCTGGCTTACAGCCGGCTAGGGGTTTCTGTACTTCAAGCACCTCTCTCATTACATGTAGTCCAAACAACTAATTAAGGAATAGTACAGTATATATCATAAACCAAGTTAGGAAAAGGTTTACTAAACTGTGTGTGTGTGTGTGTGTGTGAGAGAGAGAGAGAGAGAGAGAGAGAGAGTTAATAGACAGGGAGCGACAGGCGGAGAGGGAGAGGGAGTGGAAAAATGAGAATTGAGATAGTTACGGAGAAAATAAGATGGGGAGAGGCAAGGAAAGAACAACGAGAGCTAAGAAAAGAGACAGAGTGAGAAGAAGAGACAGTGAGATATGAAATGAGATACAAGGAGTGTGAAAGGGAATGAGAAGAGGGAGACTTGAATAGAAAGGCCGGGAGACAGGAAAGTAGAGACAAAAGGGGAGACAGCTGAGAGAAAATGGGAATGGAGCAAACATTGAAATAGGGATAACAAAAGAAGAAAGTGGGAAAGAAAGCTACGGAACGGAATACTGAGAACGATATGAGAAAAATGAGAAAAGGAGGCAAGGTAACAGGGAGGAGGAAGAAAGTGTGTTACTCTTTAGGATGCAGGGAAAGAACTAAGCAGGATAAAACGAAAGCACTGAGGCTGAGTAGAATGAATGTAACATTCAAGTAAAAAGGGAGGAAGAGAAACAGAGAAATTAAAGAAATTTGCGGAGAGAAAGTAGAGATTAAGGGTGGGAAGAAAATAGGTTAATTTTTAGGGCAAGAAAGAAGAAAGGGATGTTAAGAAGGGAAGACAAGGGAGGGAAAGACAGTGGGAAGAGAGGAGTGAAAGAAGAGATTTCGAGTGACAGGGAATGACGGAGAGAGGAGAAAGAAAAAGAGCATTCAGTTATTACTGAGGAAAGAAAGCAGTGAAGGAAATGGATTTAGTACAAGTAAAGAAATACGGAGAAAGTAATAGAGAAAAAAAGGTAAGACGTGACAGATGAAAAAAGTAAGAGAAAGTTGTGGAACAGGGAGGGAGAAAGAAAAGATGAATGAGGTAAGGAAAGTGACAGGGGGAGAAAGACGAAGAAAAGAAAGAGAGAGAGAGAGGAGGGCCGAGACTGAGTAGATAGCTAAACAGAAAGAGGAAGGAGGAAAAAAGAAGCTGGGGATGAGACAAAGGATGCAGAGAAAGAAAGAGAGGGGGGGGGGAGCACACAGACAGGCACAGACAGATAGGTCGACAAATATTCAGAAAGTGTGTGTGTGTGTGTGTGTGTGTGTGTGTGTGTGTGTGTGTGTGTGTGTGTGTGTGTGTGTGTGTGTGTGTGTGTGTGTGTGTGCATGCTTGCGTCCATGTGTCACTTTCATAACATTGTTCCATTTTTTCACCTGCGTGTTTTCCTCTACTCTGCTTCAGTTTCTCCTCTCACCCACTTTTTTTTATCAGTATTTCTCCTGATTGTTCTTACCATTCCAAGTCTCTCTCTCTCTCTCTCTCTCTCTCTCTCTCTCTCTCTCTCTCTCTCTTTCTCTCTTTCTCTCTCTCTCTCTCTCTCTCTCTCTCTCTCTCTCTTGCAGTATTCCATTCTTCCCCTCCTTTCCTTCTCACTCTTCTTCCCACCTCTCTTTTTCTTCCCTATCTTACATCATTTTACTCTCTCTCTCTCTCTAGGAATAAAGAGATTGTTCTCACAGTCTATATCTCCTTAATACGGTCACATCCTGAGTTGCTGTGGAATTTTGGTCGCTTGAAAAAGACATACGTCGACTTAAAAAGAGTTCAGGAGACTAAGTTATCAGGTTCGCCTGAGGGCTGTGGGACATTTTTAGCAGAAACTCACAGCCTACGAGGTCAGCTCATTAAAGTGTTTAAAATCTGATTGGGTTTCACCATCATTACATAGAAAGTTGCTTACTCTTAACACTCACTCGGCACACAACCATGGTTAGAAGCTGTAAATGAAAAAATATTACCAGCAGAATTACGTGAAAACTTTTTCACGTGCAAGATCTGCTCCACATGGAACTGACTCAACATGGACGTTGTTAACACTACAGTAGAGAAGTTTAAGGGATTCATCGGCATGATCTTACACTAGAATAAATGTGAACTGGATTTGCATTCTCAAGCAAACAAGACGTATCTCCATGGTATGGCCTGCATAGTCATTAAGATCCTAACTTTTCCTTGTAACTCCTCTTTCTCTCTCTCTCTCTCTCTCTCTCTCTATCTATCTATCTTTCTGTGTGTGTGTGTGTGTGTGTGTGTGTGTGTGTGTGTGTAAAAGAGGTGTCTACTACAGCAACATTTAATCACAGCAGATTTATTCTCTCTCTCTCTCTCTCTCTCTCTCTCTCTCTCTCTCTCTCTCTCTCTCTCTCTCTCTCTCTCTCTCTGTGTGTGTGTGTGTGTGTGTGTGTGTGTCTGTGTGTGTGTGTGTGTGTGTGTGTGTGTGTGTGTGTGTGTGTGTGTGTGTGTGTGTGTAAAAAAGGTGTCTACTGCTGCAACGTTTAGGCCACTTTCACACGAGACCTCCGGTGGCCGCCACCGGTGGTCTCGTGTGAAAGTGGCCTTAATTACAGCAGATTTTCTCTCTCTCTCTCTCTCTCTCTCTCTCTCTCTCTCTCTCTCTCTCTCTCTCTCTCTCTCTCTCTCTAACAGTGTAGCATACCTTTTTCTAACTTGGTTTATGATATATACTGTACTATTCCTTTATTAGTTGTTCGGACTACACGTAATTAGACAGGTGCTTGAAGTACAGAAGCCCCTAGCTGGCTGTCAGCGAGAGTATAGAGGGTACCGGGTGGGGTTATGGGGTTGGAGAGAAAAGTAGGGGTGTTGGGTGGGAGTGTGGGACTATGAGGAAGGGAGGAAGCGGGGATAGCTCTCCATCGAGCAGTGTTACAAACACCTTAGTCCACGGAAAAGGAAACGAACTTATTCCGACGTCTGTACCATCAGAACAGCCTTGTGACAGCCACATGAGTGACAACAGCACCTTCTTTAAAGACAGCACAAACGTACACAAATAGTGTCAGATATTTTCATACAGTCAGTCCATGTGCATTCAGTTTAGATGGAGCATATCTATTGTAGCTGGCTTCTTTGTTCTGGTTACTGGTGAACATACAGGATGCTTGCATGATGACGGAGGAAATACTTAACCATCAGTGGGTCATGTGGACAATATGGTTGCATTTCTTTGCATGTATATGGCTGGCCCACAGAAAGTGTGTAGTGGTAGACCCTTCTCATATGTCGGACGATGAGCACTGCGGCTGACTGTGTACATGTGGATCACGTTTGACCGATTATATCGCACATGGAAGATATCGTAAACTTGAGCAGGTTCCATGGTTGCTGAGAGCTCTTCTGAAACAAGATCATACCGCATCAGAGGACTTTGAAGCAATCTCACATAACCATTTACTACTACGACATTACAGTATGAATTCTCACCTTGACGCAACAGGACACGCAGGCAGCTGGAAGCATTTGTAAACCACCTGGATCGTTTCACATCTTCAGGTAAACTAAGAGAAGTCACCAGCATTAAAGACCCGAGCACCCCGACGAGCACCACCAGGATACCACCCCACACCAGTGGTCTGAAGGGATACAGGAAGCCCCAGGGATCCACCTCGGACGATCCAATACGGATGATGATGCGGGTGTACCATATTGTTACTGGGGCAGTAAAGTCGACCGCCTTTGTGCGGGGGGCTGTGACCTGGAGCAGTGTCCGCCCAAAGTCTACTTCCTGAAAAATATAGTGATAATAATAGAAAGCTTAGGTTTATACTTAACTCCAACACGCCGACTCTCGTACTCGTACAGGTGGCGATCCCTGGGTCAAAGCTGTGACTGTCAAACTTGTGTTGAGAAAGATATCGTGCGTGAATTTAAAGCCATCTGAGTCTGGTCTGGTTTTCAAAGAATGCCAGACACTCCATAAAATCTCGTGACGCACCACTACAGTGTGGCCAACTTGATCAATTTTTTGTTAGGTTTGGTGATTTCAAAAATTCGCCCTGCAAAATTTTTTGCCGTTCAGTTACTTGGCAAAATTTTAGCTACTTTTTTCATTGTTTGGTGACATTGTTGGCAGTTCTTTGATCAAACCTATATATATATATATATATATATATATATATATATATATATATATATATATATATATATATATATATATATATATATATATATATATATATATATATATATATATATATATATATTTAATAATAGAACACAGGAGGAAAAATAAATGAATAAAAAAATCCATACACCAGATTAGTGGCCTCCACCATTCATAAAGTATCTGTAACAGTTGGCCTTGAACAGCTATAGGTTGAAGTTTGGGGGGAAACAATTCCGGAGAAGCGAGTTCCAGGGAGATGCAGTTCAAGGGAATAAAAGAATTCTGATTGGCACAAGTTCTGCAATATGGCTGTGTGACATTCCAGTCATGAGCCATACCAGATCCCCGTGTAGCACGAGGGAAAGCATGGAGAAGTGGCACAATGGACGCAACTTCGTCTGAGCATTTGCCATAAAAGTATCTGTAAAATAATGCAAGGGAGGCAACATTCATTCTTACTTGTTGGTGAGGTAGTGTATTTATAATAGCAGGGTTATTAATAATTCCAACTGCTTTGTTCTGGATTTTGTCTAGTTGTTTCAGTGTAACCTCTCCACATCCATTCCACAAGGTTGAACAATACTCAGTCTGAGAGCGCACATGACTCTTATAAATTGTAGCTAACTGCTGGTCAGTGAACAAGTTACGGTCTCTGTACAATAATCCACGTTTCCTTGTGGCAGTTTTGGCAAGTGATCTGACATAAAAGGTCCAGCTGAGGTCATTGTTAAGTGAAACATCGAGAATTTCAATGCTTTTGGAGATAGGAATATTAGTAGCACTGAAGGTAATATACGAATCTGGCAATATATGTCTATTAGTAAAATGTATATGTTTGGTTTTACTAACATTAAATGAGACAAGGTTATTTCGTTCCCATTTATTGACCTTAGATAAGTCTTGATTTATGGGGATGGCTGTACTGAGATGAGAGAGATATTAAACTTTGTAAATGGATGTTTGAGTGTGAATGAACTGTGAAGTGTTGAGTCATCTGCATATGAATGGATGGGGTGGTGGGTGACAGATAAGAGATCATTAATATGAATTAGGAATAGGGTTGGTGCCAGAACTGAAATAATTTAAAAACATCAGCTAAGGAAAGAAAGTTAATATAAATAAAATGGGCACCTGTCATTCATACCAATCGTTCGTGTTCTGGACACACTCGTCTTGTACCACTCACCGTGACCATCTTGTCCTGTTTCTGTTAGAATACTTAGTTGAGTTACACCCCCTTTGTCCTACACTCACTCATAGGCTACAGCTAGCTTTTCGTGAGGAACGTTTTTCTGGAGTCGAATGCCCTTCAGACACGATGGTTCGTGATTGAAGATACCATAGTCAGATTTCTGAGCCAATGGATTGAGCCCCAAACTCAATTTGAACTTGCATGGAAAGAATAACGTTTTTGTACTGCCGAAACGGTTTAAGTAATGCTTTGTAATATAAAAAAATATATGTTTATGGTGTTTTTAAGTGCATTTATGTAGATGATCATTGTGTCATTAAAATGTTTGATGCAAGAGTGAATGATTCAACAAAATTAGTAAATGATTTGCTTCAGCCGATTGACTCCCTGTACTCTAAGACCATCAACCCAGAAAAAAAAGTGACTCACTAGAAAGTTTTCTGGATCCTCACCCTTCTTTCAGTTATAAGTTTGAGTGAGAAATGAGGGACTGCATGTTTCCTCATAAGGTAGGTATTGTAAAAGGTATATCCACTTAGTTACTGAACTTGTAAAGCAACTGCGTAATCACTTGCCTGATAACGTTCGTGTCTTGAGGTCAGTGTCATCGGTAAGTCCAAGTGAATGTCTGCAAACTATAAAACCTGGGATTCGGACTTGGCTAAGAGGTTTGTTGGTGACGAAAGTACTTTGACCTGCAGAGACATTCAGTGGAGAAAATTACAATATACAGAGTTGAAATAAGCTTCAGACACAATTCAAATTTGGGCAGAAACAGCAGATTACAAAGGGGGAACTGGGGAAAATCCATACAGTGATCTTTCTGCCCCAGCTCTATCATTACTTTCATTACCACATCCAATTGCTGATGCTGATCGTGTATTTAGCCAAGTGAACACTGTAAAGTCAAAACTCAGGAAGAGAATGAGTTTGAAGTGTGAAAACACTCTTAGCCATAAATTATGGACAGAGAGGGCAAGGAAAGCACTGCCATAAATACCAGTTGTCTGAGGAGGTCATGAAGAACATTGGCACAGTGGAGGCTTACAAGAAAAAGTCGGGTACCAGCTCACATAATCCTTCAACCTGTACCCTGGCCATCGAGGAAGATCAAACAGACTGGAACATGACTGATTTATTTTAACCACCTTCAAAATAAGTGCTGATGCTCATTGAAGTATTAGTCGTAGAATTTACGTTACTCCACATTTTCCTTACATTGTTACTCTCATAATTACGCACTGAGTCACTGTGCGTCACTTAGTGTTTTCAGTGTTAACTTTCTTGAAGTCTATATTTAACCCGAGGGGTCCCATCGACGTATGGGTATGTCGCAACGTTTTGTCACAGCTAGACCCATCGATGTACTGGTATGTCACGCAACTGCAAGGTTCATGATTTGCAAAATTTTCAATTTTCACGTGTGACTTTTGGTACATACAGTATACACGGGTCACATTCCTCTATTCCTCTACAAGACGCTAGGCAGGGACAATGCCTTACCCCGCGTGACCTCCCCCCCCCCCGCACGCCATTGACTAGGCAATTCACCTGTTACCAGTGACCTGGCCAGTAAAGACATTCAGGGCCAGAGTGATTCCCCAATCGATGACAATGTGGAAGACAAAGTTTATGTAGCATTAGAGGAAGAAACAGTCAGAAATGATGGTCAGGTAATGTCACCAAAAAAGGTCAGGTATATTGATGTGTTAGTGAGTGAAACAATGCTTATTACTATATTACTGTTAGAAAGGCAATATACTCTCATACTAAATATATATTCATACCAAATAAATAAATAAATACCGTTTATGAGTGGTGTGGAATAGTTACTCTCCCATAGAATTCTTTTTCTTTGGAGCCAGCCTGATAGAAAACACAGTAAGGTAAGGAGGTACTGCTACCTGTATCGAGTATTTTAAACCTCAGGTGAGCAGTGCCGGATTTGGGATGTGGGGGGCCTGGGACCCGTTTTGGTGGGGGGCCCATCCCAAGCATCAAATTAGCATGGTGCTAAGTGAAAATACATTTTTAACCTTCGCACTGTTGCAACGATATGCTCACTCGCACGATACAACTCGCTCCCAACGACCTATGATACTGTATTCACAAACTGATGTCAGTAAAGGTAAGGTAAAAACGATACTTTCTGAAAAATGTCCACATTAATTAGCCCTGAATGAAAAAAACAAAAAACAAAAAAACAGAGTAGTCCTGAAATGCACTGAACACTTCCTAGCATATCACACAATACAGAATAATCATGAAGCGAGAGAAAAAAAAGCATCTCAAGTGTGCACTCACCACTCAACACTTGTATACAGTAGACTGTTGATTGAACGAACAGTTTCTAGATATCTGGTCTAGTCCAGGTGCTTTCCGCAATTTTCTAATGGAGAATTCTCTTATTAAATCATCAAAATCCAATGAGCGTAGGATGTCCGACTTAGTGCTCATGACTGTCAAATTCACATCACTCCTGTGTCCTGCTTGTTCGTAGGCGATTCTTAATCAGTTTCAGTTTGGAAAAAAAAAAAAAACATGCTCAGCACTGCAGTTGCTCACCATTACAGCCAGGTACATTCTCAGCGCTACCTCCACACAGGGGAAAATATCTAGCACATGCTTATCGTGGATAAGTTTGTAGAGAAATAGCTCAGCGCTAACGTCGTTTGGCTCTTCGTCAGCATAATATTCGCAAAGGCAGCAAACTGGATGAGCTCTTCAGGAAATGAAGTCTCCAGATCGTTGGGATAGACATCCAGAAATTTCTTAGCTGCTCTAGACAGCTCTTCTGAGGATAGCTTTGTCAGTCGTCCGAAGCAGCCAAAGCGACCTGACATCAGTTCATACACATGCAGCCGTTGGTTAAGAGAAACTATGAACTGATCGATGACAGGAATGAAATCCTCTGACAGTGACAACAAGTGATCAAATATGAACAGTTGTTGGCGGCTGGCACCGGCTCCAGGGCTGTCAGATTTGAACAAGGGTATATAACAAAATTGTTCAATTTTCATTCCCAGATTCAGTTTTTCATTAATAATAATAATAATAATAATACTTTTTTTTTTGTTTCTCAAAAGCGCCAGTTCTTCCATAGGGAATTCACAAGCACTCGACAGACATATACATTGTTTTTACAGTTACAAAAATTGTGACATCTCTCATACACATTACATACTTCATCAGTAAAAAAAAAAAAAAATGAAAGTGGCAATATTTAAACCCTATAATCATCCATCATAGTACCTCTCTCCAGGTCATAGCATTTTGAAAAAAAAAAAATCTTTCAGCGGTCTCTTGAAGGATTCAGCAGAAAAGAGTTGTCTTATGGACAATGGCAATCTTTTATATAATCTAGGGGCTCTATACACAAAAGAACGCTCGGAGAAAGATGACTGGTGAATGGCTCCAGGTTCGTCAAGACACAAGGAATCATCTCCACTCCGTAACATCACACCCGGACGTGCCGATGGGAGTTTTAGCAATTCAGCAAGATCTTCGGTTCACCAAACTTAAGAACCTTGAGTGTAATGACACAGTTTAAATTCAGTTCTAGCCTTTACTGGAAACCAATGCAGCTCAATTAGGAACGGTGTAGTCGAGGTTCTCGGGGAGAGACCAAAGATAGGCCGTGCTGCCTTGTTCAACACAGACTGAAGTTTTGTTAGTATATTATTTGGAAGGCCAATCCACAGCGAATTACAATAATCAACACGAGACAAGACCACTGCATCGACCAATGTTACGAGGCAACGTCTATTCAGGAATTTTCTCACAGAGTACAGATTTCTGATATGCAAGTTGCACCGTCTGACAACTTAAATAATATGTTCCTTGTATTTTAACTTTGAATTAAAATGAACACCCAGATTTCTAACAGAACAGACTGGATGAAGCTGTGACACACCAATGTTCAGAGCCAGGGTATTATCAGTGTCATTACCAAATTTCTTAAAGATTGATCATTCATGTATTTACCTCTTGCCAATATAGGTACATGTATAAGGGAAAAAATTATTGATTTGAAAATTAATGGCATATGTTCTGTATTTTCATGTTCTAAAAGCTAACAAATTAATTGAGTACATCATCGAATCAAGTTCATTACCATCCCCAAATCCAGTACTAAATCATGCTTATTCTTTATCTGACGGATTTTTACCAAAGCGGTCCTGTTTTGGTAATGAAAAATACCTAATGTCAAGTTGCCCAACGTTTGGTGGGAGGCCCCTTCTGGTGGGAGGCCCCTTCTGGTGGGAGGCCCGGGGCCCAGGCCCCGTGGGCCCACCCCTGAGTCCGGCCCTGCAGGTGAGTGAGTTCTCTATGAATTTTCGATGTTTCTCGCCAAAAGTGGAGGTTTGGGCCAACTAATTTTTTTTTTTATTGGTTGGGACAGGGAAGAGTCAGTGGTGGAAAATCAGTCGGGATGTGACAGGTTAATAGGTGAACGACTTTTAGAGGCCGATCTATTGACTTTTAATTTGCATGAGTTGATAACTCAGGGCACCAGTACCTGACAGCCAGCCTGGGGTTGTGGCTGGGGGAGATTAAGAGGTTTTGTATGAACATTATTTTTGCTACATTGCCATATTGTGAACGTGGTAGATGAGGGCTCCCACCATTGACTCTGTAGATGTAGAGCTACTTGAAATGATGCAGCTTGTTGCAAGCCACATGGTTTCCAGTAACTTAGGAAATAATTTACTACACTGGATGATAACTATCAAAAAATGATGCCTGGTAATCCACTCGGAAAGCACTCCAACCAGTTGGTGCCCGTGAAGATTTTTATCCAATGGATGGTTGATGTTTATTACTCGTATACTGCCACTTAGAACCGAGAGACTGGTCATCATCATCCTAAATGTCAAGTTTTAGAAGCTTTATCCTAGGTCCCTACGTGAATTACAGGGTAGAAAAGGACTAGAGGATACAGATGACTATATTGCATAACCAGTATATCTGGAGGCAATGAAGTGTGAGATATAAGGAGACTGACGTGCCTCTCTCTGCAGCATGCCAATGATGCCTGTCCAGGAGCCATTCATCTGCCTGATGCCAAAAGCCCAATCATCTGGTGTCGTGTACCGGTACCTTAAAAAGAAAAACAAAATCTTAGTCGGTACACGTACTGTGGTTAGGACATCCACGCGATGAAAGGTTGAAATTCTGCTTCATTAATTTCGTACCAGAGATGCGTAAAAGTATAAGAAACTGCACTGGTAAATGCAACTGAAGCATTATCACCTGTATGGCATTTGACAGTGAACCTGAGTGATGGGTCAACACATCGCCCACCAATATCAAGACATCTGTTGTATAAACAAAATACACTTTCCATCTTTAACCAACATCCAGATTTCTTCAGTTCTGTGTAATTGTAAAACATAATGCAGCATATATAAATACCGTGCGTACAGGCCTAGGGTTTATATATTTATACCTGATAACTAATGACAGTTTTGTTCAGCTTTTAATGGAAATTTCAAAATTATTAGTTCATTAACCCTAGCAATAAATGGAAGCTCATTCAAAGTAACGAAAATATAAGGTAGCTACAAAAATTACATATATTACACAAAAGTTCATTATAGTGAATGTGCTGAAATGCAAAACTGGTCCCATAAAGTAACCATGCAGTTAGGTTCTTGTATAAAATCTGACTCACACAAAAATATAGTGATGGTATATATCCCTGTCTCAGGTCTAGCCAACATTCTTTTACAATGAAAAATAAAAGAAAAATTCGAAGCTGATTTTACTTGTCTGTCAATAACAAGAAAATATTCGGAAGTTAAAGTTTCTGTGTCTGTAGTTCCTTTAATACAGTGAGTTTTTTATATTCATTCTTGTTACCCAAGAGATACTCTGGTTCATAAGAACCTTCTATTATAGGCAAAAATAGTGAAGGCTATGCCCCGTATTCTCATTCAGGAAGGAAGCTCCATAGCACCTCTTCTGCATTTGAAATAGGGAAGGCTGTGTCCCGTAATCTCATTCAGGAAGGAAACGCCATAGCACCTCTTCTGCATTTTATATTTGGATGAGGCTGGACGGCATTTTGTACGTTGCTTGTGCAGAGTATGGCTATAATAGACTGATGGATCTGTTTGTGTGTGTTTAGTTTTCACCAGCGAGTGGGCAGCAGAACGCTTGCCGGATGGATCTAATTATGTTTGCTTAGTTTTCACCGGAGTGTACAGTAGGCAAAAAATTCCGCGCTTCATTGCAAAGCACAAGATGGGTTCAGAAAGGTAAAAATTTCATTGTCAAGTGCAACAGACGATTCCCTACAGTTTGGTTTTAACAAAATCGATTTTCGAAATCTGAATAAAAATGATGCCTGGGCCAACCACTGGTCCTGACGATTTCTGGATCCATGGTCAGTGAGGAATTTCAGTCCCCACACCCAATCCAGGGCCTATGAACGACTTTGATGAAAAGCAATAGGTTTCCTGGGTTTATGGATATTTGCATTCTGAAAATTTTTTGGAATGATTGGCGCAAAATTTTGACCTGTAGAGAGCAGACGGAGAGACAGACAAACTTATAGAATTGACCAACATGCTTCCCAAATCTTTCGATTCTGGCAAGCAACAACTTGATTAGGCAGAGGTGTTAGTGAGCCTCCTTAACTGGAGAGAAAGCGGGCCTATATGCAACAGTTGCACTTTGAAAACTATCCTACCGAGAATACCAGAGTTTTGTGGCTGCATGGAAAATGCGCTAAAGACCTCAGTCTAAACGAGTTTATATATTCATTTCCAGGTGGTCTCTCTTGAACTAAATAAATTCATCTCGATGCAGCAAAAATGATTTACCAGAATAAGTAATTATTTATTAATAGACTGTTGTAAGTATAAGGGGTTTATTCAGATATTTCTCCTGGATGCGTAGGCAGATTAAGATGAAACATTTTATGAACACTCCGTAAGGTTCCTGATTCTCCATAAACTTCTTTTTTTCTATCTATCTATCTATCTTTGGCCAAACGCCTTAATCCCGAAAGGGGTGACTAGAAACAAATCGCTTCCATGTCGACCTGTCCCCTGCCATTTCAATGCCCTGCTCCCAGCTCACACCCCTCTCTCTCATATTCCTCTCCACCCCATACCTCCATCTCATCCTTGGCCTCCGTCTCCCTCTTCCCCCCCCCTCCTCCACCTTACTCACATACACGCTCCTCATTAGTCTCTCATTCTCCATCCTCTCCACATGGCCAAACCTCCTCAATATGTTTCTCCTAACACTTCCTATCAATTTCACATCCACATCACAACTTGCTCATTTGTCAGTCTGTCTCTCCATGTGGCTCCACATGCTCCTCTCAACTAATTTCCACAGCTCTCACTCGTGACTTTTGTCCCTCCAACAAGGTCCAAGCTTCACTTCCATACCTTAGAGATGGTATCACAATACTGTCATGAAACATTTTCACCTCCATGCTCACTTCCTGTTTCTTATCACTGCTTCCAAGGAACCAGCAACCTTTCTTCCTTGTTGTACCCTTTCAAGCACTTCATCCTCTAAACATCCATCCTTACTCATGATACTACCCAAGTACTTAAACGCACTCACATTTTCCGTTTCCCCCTTATCCAGCCTCACTGTACATTCACTGATTCCATCTCTCTCGAAGACCATAATTTTACTCTTCCCTCCATTCACCTTTAGATTCTGTTTCTTACATACTCTCCCAAACTCATCCACCAAGTCTTGCAGCTCCCCTTCTTCTTCACATAACAACACAGTATCATCTGCAGACAACAGTACAGGGAGTTTCCAAACACTGCCCTCTCTCATTATGGCCACTCCAACACCCACTGCCCTACCTTGTATCTCTTTAATAGCCCCATCCACAGACAGATTGAACAACCATGGAGACATGACATATCCTTGTTCAATCCAACCTTCAAACAGAAAAATTAACTCAGTTCACTAACCACATGCACTGCAGCCTTAGAACCATCATACACTTCACGGCATTCAACAACTTCCCATCTATTCCATATTTTCTTAATACTTTCCACAATCCTTGTCTATCCACTCTGTCATATGCTTTCTCCAAATCCATGAAGGCCGCATACAACTTCATTCTCTTCTCTAGAAACTTTTTCACTGAAGATCTAAGAATGAATATCTGATCTACACAACTTCCCTTGCTAAAATCTCCTTGTTCTTCTCCAACTAATTCCTCTGTCATTTCCCTAACTCTGTCAATAAGTATCCTACGATATACTTTTCCTGTTACACTAAGAAGACAAATGCCTCTATGATTACCACATACTTTTCCACCATTTCCTTTGTACAGGGCAATAATTATATCTGACTTCCAATCCTCCGGGACTCTACCTTCGTCCCAGGCCAGTCTGCACATCTTCCACATCCATTCTCCTACTATCTCTCTCCCATGCTTCAGCATTTCACGACACACTCCATCAATTCCTGAGGCTTTCCACATTTTAACTTTCTTCATCGCTTCCACAACATCCATTCTACTGATTTCTTCCTCTCTTCTCACATCCCTCTGTCTCCCAGCCATTTCCCAGCCACTTTTATTTGCATTACTTTCATTCTCTATGTTCAACAATTCGTTAAACTGTTCTCTCCATCTAGTCACTTTTTCTCCCTTCTCCACTAGTACTCTACCATATTTGTCTTTCACTCCCCAGCTAACTTCTTTGGCACCCTGTGTAACTCTCTTGACTTCTTTCCAGAACATTTTCTTACATTCCCTCCACTTTACACTCAAATTCCATCCAAATTCCTCATCCACTCTGTTCTTACTCTTTCGTATGAAGCTTTTCACCTCTCTTCCCCTCTACATACAAGTCTCTTCCGTCTCTCAACTTCTTTCATGCCCCTGTTTCTCATCCGCTCACTATACGCTTTTCTCTTTTGTGCCACAGCCTCTCTCACCTCTTCAGTCCACCATCCTGTTCCCTGCACCTCCTGTCGTCTTCTCTTCACCCTACACACCACCTTACATGCTGCACAGATTTCTTCTGTGAATATCTTGCACACACCTTCTACGTCCCCCATCTGCTCCAGTCCATATTTACCCAATCGCTCCTCCACTTTCCTCTTACATTCTGCCCTTTTTTCATCCTCTTGTAACCCTTCCACCCTCCTTGTATGAGCTACTTCCTCCTGTTCTTCCCTTCTTCTATTTCTCCATTTCATTTGGACACTGATTCTGACCCTCACCAAGTGGTGGTCAGAGAGTCCATTCCCCCAGACTCTATATACTCTTGCATCTATTACACACCTTCTCATCCTTTCATCCACACATACATAATCAATCATTGTCTTATGTTCATTCAGTTCACCATCCACCCTTCTCATCACTCGTCACGTATAGCTGTGGATTATTTTGTGTCTGAAGAGGGTATTGGTAATCACCAACCCCCTCCCGGCACAAATATCCACTACAACACTGCCATTCTCATTCATCTCTGTAGGCACACCCCACCCACCAACTACTCCACTCACCTTCACATTCCCTACTTTTCCATTCATATCTCCAGTCAAAAACACTCTCTCATTCCTTTCAAACTTTTCCATGCATACTTCCACATTTGTCCAGAACTCTATTCTCACTCTGCTTGCACGATATTGCATTGACACATACATACAGTCACCCACATATGTAGTCCAACTTTCAATCTTACACAATCCTTGAGCCAACTGATCCATACACTATTATATTCTTCTTCCATCTGTTACAACAATACAGACTCCTCCTTTTGCCCTCTTTTTCTCACCTACTCCTGCACATATACCCCCTCCATACTCCCATTCTCTCACACTCTGGTCCCCCCATTTAGTTTCAGTTAATCCCCATACATCCACTTTCTCACCCTCAAGCACCTAGACAATCTCTCTCTCTTTAAAGTCATCATTTGCACCCATTACATTCCATGTTTTGTCTGCGGCCACCCTTTGCGAGATTAGGGCATCGGGCTATAGATAGATAGATAGACATTCCATGTAGCTTTCCGTACCATGTCCTTTGTTCAGTTCCTTAGTTATCACTTTTTTGTCAGTCCTGGTCCGAGGCTTCTTTTTCGTACTTTTAGTTAGTTGTTTTCCGGGAAGGAGCACTAACCCTCCGGAAACCCACTTGTTGTCACGTGTTAGATGGTTATATGGTTACCACCAAGGGTTGTAAATACTTTCCTGGTTTACAGGAAAGCATTAATTTTAGCTTACCACTTTTTTTTGTTTATACGAGGAAGAAGGAACCAAAGGCCATGAGCCCGCAGTAACAGTTCCCTCAAAGAGAAAAACAAAATACAATAGAGAGCCAAATTCAAGACACAATCATTTTGAGATGCCTGGACACACTGCGTTTGAAAGACTGGAGATCATAGGCAGCAGGAAATACAGACAGAGGGAGACAGTTCCAGAGCTGACCTGTTGCATAAATGAAAGACTGGGAGTAACGGGTAACTCTTGCATTAGAGATTTGGACAGAAAAGGGATGAGAGTTTGCTGCCAGACGAGTGCTACGTGCCCGTCGTAGAGGTGGAGGAATGCAAGCAGACAGTTCAGAGGAGCAGTGACCATTAAAGTAGCGATAGAAAAGAGATAAAGATGCAACAGTGCGGCGAAGAGACAGAGGTTGAAGGGAGTCAGTAAGAGGAGGAGAGTTAATGAGATGAAAAGCCTTTGACTCCACCCTATTGAGAAGGGCTGTATGTGGGGAGCCTCCCCACACATGAGAGTTGTACTCCACACATGGGTGGATAAAACCCCTGTATAGAGTCAACAATTGTGCAGGGGTAAAGAAAGAGCGGAGTCGGCTTAGCACACCCAATCTCTTGGAAGCAGATTTTACAAGAGATGTAATATGGTCTTTCCAAGATAAGTCCCGAGTAAATGAAATCCCAAGCATGTTCAAGGATGATGCAGGATTAAGCTGAATATTATTAAACATTAATGGGTATACCTGTGGAAGATTTTGTCGGGTTGATAGGTGTAAGAACTGAGTCTTAGATGCATTAAAAACAACCATATTATTTTACCTCAGTCAGAGATACGAGCCAAGTCAGACATTAGGTGTGCCATACCCTCATCCCTTGTTTGTTGAAGCAACTGTTGAGATAGGCGTTGCGGGAACCGAATGGAAAGGTGAAGGGTGGAGTCATCAGTGTATGAGTGGATAGGGTTAGATGTACAGCTTAGAAGATCATTGATGAATAAAAGGAAGAGAGTTGGTGATAGGACAGAGCCCTGAGGAACACCACTGTTGATAGATCTAGGAGAAGAACAATGGCCGTCTACAACAGCGGCTATAGAACGACCAGAAAGGAAGCTAGCGATGAAGGCACAGATAGAAGGATAGAAACCATAGGAGGGCAGTTTGGAAATTAAAGATTTATGCCAGACTCGATCGAAAGCCTTTGAGATGTCAAGTGCAATGGCAAAGCTTTCGCCAAAGTCCCGAAAGGAGGATGACCAGGAGTCTGAAAGGTAGGTGAGAAGATCGCCAGTGGAGCGTCCCTGACGGAACCCATACTGACGATCGGAAAGAAGGTTGTGATAGGAAAGATGCCTTAAAATTTTTCTATTGAGAATTGACTCAAAAACTTTTGAAATACAGAACGTTAAAGCAATTGGACGATTGTTGGAGGGTTGGGAGTGGTCACCCTTCTCTGGGACTGGCTGAATGACAGCAAACTTCCAGCAAGAAGGAAAGGTACAAGTTGACAGACAAAGGCGAAAGAGTTTGCCTAGGCAGGGTGTAAGCACAGAAGCACAGTTCTTGAGAACAACAGGAGGGACCCCATCAGGCCCATATGCCTTGTTAGTACTGAGGCCAGTGATGGCAGAAAATACATCAACTGAAGAAATTTTAATGTTAGCCACGAGGAAGTCAGAGGGGGAAAGTGATGGAGGAACAGCACCGGAATCGTCTAAGGTGGAATTGGAGGAGAAAGTCTGTGCGAAGAGATCTGCTTTATCAGTAGAAGAAATAGCTACAGAACCATCAGAGTAGAAAAGAGGAGGGAAGGATGATGAGGTAAAGTTGTTAGAAAGATTTTTGGCAAGGTGCCAGAAGGAGCAGGAAGAATTCGAGTTGGAGAGTTGAGAGCATTTAGTATGGATGAAATTATTTTTAGTAGAGCGAAGAACAGACTTAGCACGATTCCGGGCAGAAACGTAAAGATGATGTGATTCAGGGGTGGGTTGGCTCCGGTACCTTTTGTAGGCCCTCTCCTTGTTGCAGACAGCATTAGAACAAGCATGATTAAACCAAGGCTTTCTTGCGTTAGTCAAAGGATATGAGAAAGGAATGTATGCTTCCATGCTCGAGAGAATAACCTCCGTAATGCGCAAGGCACACTCAGATGGCTCCCGGCCAGGGAAGCAATAAGCATTCCAGGGAAAATCAAAGAAGTACTGCCTGAGGGCCTCCCAGTCTGCGGCTCCAAAATGCCACAGACGACATTTCCCTGGAGGGCCCACAGGCCAAACCGGAGTGATAGGACAGGTTAAGGTAATAAGGTTGTGATCGGAGGAGCCCAACGGAGAGAAAAAAATCAACAGAGTAAGCAGAAGGATTAGTTGTGAGGAAGAGGTCAAGTATGTTGGAGCTCTCTCCAAGGCGGTCAGGGATACGGGTAGGGTGCTGTACAAGCTGCTCTAGGTCATTAAGGATAGAAAAGATGTAGGCTTGTTCACCAGGTGGATCCGTGAAAGGAGAGGAGAGCCAAAGGTGGTGGTGAATAATGAAATCTCCTAGAATGGAGATTTCAGAGAAAGGAGAAATGGATAGAATGTGTTCCATCGTAGAAGTAAGATAGTCGAAGAATTTTTGATAGTCAGTAGAATTAGGAGATAAGTAAACAGCACAGATATATTTAGTCAGAGAATGACAGGAAAGCCGAAGCCAGAGTGTAGAGAATTCAGAAGAATCGAGTTCAGGAACACGTGAGTAAGATAAGTCGTTGCGTATATATACACAACAGCCACCTTTGGCTTTGAAATGAGTATAGAGAAAGTAGGAGGATACAGAAAAGGGTTTGCTGTCAGTTGCCTCAGACAGCTGAGTCTCCGTTAGAAAAAGAAGGTGAGGTTTAGAGGAGGAGAGGTGGTGCTCAACAGAGCGAAAGTTAGAGGAAAGGCCGCGAATGTTGCAGAAATGAAGAAGAAGAGAGTCAGACAGTGGTTCCAGGCACCTCGAGTCGTCATCGGGAGAGGGGCGGATGGTGGGGGCATTTATGGTCCCCCCCCCCTGGGGACTCCGAGGCTGTGTGTTGTGACGCCATGATTTTTGATTTTTGGAAAAGGAAGTGTAGTGTGTACTGTGCATGTAGTTTGGTGTAGATAGTTAGAGAAATTTGTACTGGAGAACATGCTGGCCTACTCTCTGTGTAACTGAGACGCTGAAAAAGTTCAGCAAAGGGGGATGGTCAGGAACTAGTCCTGAGGGCTGATGAAACGGGAGCTCCAGCACTCCCTGTCATCAGCTTTCCATCCACCTCGGGAGTACTGCCCTGCTCGACTGGTGCTACAGTCTACTCCTCTAAAAACCGAACAACAATACACTAAGTGCGTGGATGATGGGCACCCCCACCAACAAGCAACATTTTTTTTTTTCAAGTCCGAAAAATATTTTACTTGTGCAATTACCATATTCCATTTACTCCTCAGTAGTTTGTTTTCCTAAATGAATGTAAGTCCACTATTTTTTTTACCTTACTACGTATAATTTTTCCCTACCTATTCAGTTTATTGCAGAGTTCCACAAACACTGGGTGGCAGAACCGAATAATCATAGGCAGTTATAGGTGGCCTTACGTGTCTTAATAAAATAAAATCATTCAAAGGTCAAGTACACAAACTTGTTCTCATACGTAAAATTCATATCGTTTGCGATGGTCTCAACCAGCTTGGCTTCTGGGTTCATGATAACCAGCCTCTTGCCTCCCGGGGCGGTTGGGTCAGCCACCTCCTTCGTCTGTCCTGTTCCTATATGCAGGTGTGCGACCGACAGAAGAGGACTGTGGCTGAACCTGGTTTGGAATTTTGCAAAATGCAAAAACAATTCGTTTTGTCTACCTACAATATGAATAAATAGCTACAGCTGTTTAAGTCCAACAATTACAGATTTTTAATGAATGGGGGACACCAGTAATCTTGTGCAAGGATGATTTTTTTTTTATTCATTTGTTTTTCTTCCACTTCTGTTATTTAAGAAAAGAGAGGAAGAGATGCATTAATTTATGCAATAGAAATCAAGAGAATTATATAAAAATATATAAAACATATGTATACCAAGCTAGTAAGATCTTACACAATAATCAAGTTTTCCTTATCCTAGTCGATAGGTATCATAACAAATAAGTTAAAAAAAAAAAAAAGGTAACTGAACTTAAAAGGTTAGTGTGCATAATAAACTTGGAAAATTTTTAAGGTGATATCCTGTTGCTTTGAACACGTTACTTATTCGCTTTTTCAGGAAACATGGAGTGGTGAGTTAGGCGAGTTAGGCCGTCTTTCTCCCTCCAAGCAGCAATTCTTACTGAGTAGGTTCCATTAGAGCTGTAGGGAAACTCCACAAGAATGTCACACCTGCAAGAGCATGAGGACATGGTTATTAAATTTCTCTACGGCTACGTATCAGTATTTTACTTTTGAATACCCTCAAAGATGATACCGAGTTTTTCCTCTCTGCACAGTTCATCAAGCAATACTAATAGAGTAAGTTCGTTTGAGGTCCTAAGGTTAATTCACAAATGCATTGCACCTGCAAGTGCTAATGCCCTCTTTTAAATGTACGATGATTCCTCGGTGTTATCTTGACTGACGAAGAGAATACGCTGGGTACATTGACGAAAGGTAATTGGGAGGAATCCCAATGTTAGGACCTTCAGGTTTCTCTACGTGTACTGGTGATGTAAGACAGTATTCTAAGTACCAACCGTACAGATTCCTACGGGCACATAATTGAGGCAGTACAAGATTAATTGTTGATTCATTATGACTTTATAACTATGATTTCATGACTGATACCCTCCATTCCACACAACATATCCTAAATTAATCTGATCACATGATTCGCCTTGGGACCGTGGAACGCAACTACAGTAGGCACGCAAGATTCCTCTTGAGTAGCGAGGCCAACTTATGTGGAGATCTCAGAACAACTCTAGCCCTACTTATTATTCATATCCATATCCATAATATTCACTGCATATTACAGTGATTATCATTCATGTCCTTAATACACCATATACTTTAGGCCGCAACATCCTCTTGAACAATGTTGCAGAACGTCAAGTACGAGCAAATATCACAAGTAACCATACAGTGGGAAAATACAGTATTACTGAAATATAATTTTCACAAACGAGTTCATACAGGAATTCATGGGGAAAGTGGTATCGAATATTTAAATATACATATAATATAGACATATAGGTAGACGAAAACACATCCAGGTGACATTGAGTCAATGGCAAAGGCAGTTGGGAAAGATGGGTGAGACTGTCCTAAAACATCAGGCTGAGTAATGACGTACTAATAGACCAGCAAATAATAAACCTGGAAGCGAAAAGTGCGTGATAACCAGCAAGTAACAGTATGGCGGGGAAATAAACTTTATTGAAGTCTATCCATCTATCTATAGACCGACGCCCTAATCCCGCAAAGGGTGGCCGCAGACAAAACGCCTCCAAGTCGCTCTGTCACTCACCATTTGACTACCTTCCCCCCAACTCATCCCCCCCTCCCTCATATACCTCTCAACTCCATCCCTCCACCTCATCCTCGGTCTACCCCTCCCTCTCCCTCCCTCCACCTCACCACATACACTCTCTTAGTCAGTCTTTGATTCTCCATTTTCTCCACATGTCCAAACCACCTCATATGTATTTCTCCTAATCTTCTCGACCACATCCACATCCACCCCACAACGTTCCTTCACTTCTTCATTCGTTAACCTGTCCCCCCATGTCACTCTTCATATTTGATGATTACCTCCAGGGTTTCGCCAAACTATTGGTTCCATGGACCGCAGGAATTAAGTACAAATGATTCTTTTCTTCACTTCAGTTAAGCACATCTAGAAGTTCACCCACGTCAGTATTACAGTGAGTCCAGCATTAAGAACGTGGCCCCGAAAATTACGAGAACACATGATACTGGACCTAGGCATGGATTCCCTCATGATGTGCCCATATCAGAGCAGTGTTTGGATACATAGAAACACAATTCTCTTGCCCTGGCTCATTTTAGTCATCTATTGAACATCCAAAAACAGGATTTACCTTTGTGCCTTGCCTCATCTTAAAAGGCTGACCCATCTTAGAGTCAGACACACTCCAGCCCTTGAAGCATGTTGTCAGGCAGAGTAATCGTCCCACACAGTCTTGCTGACTCAGGTCAGTTGTGAGAACATCTCCAGCTCCCAGACCCACCACTACAGCTTGAATGTGAACAAGTTCCACTCCATAACAGATTTCGAGCCCAATTGAAAACAGATAAATCTCACACACACACACACACACACACACACACACACACACACACACACACACACACACACACACACACACACACACACACACTTACAGTAACAACTGCTACACCCATCATGAAAATTAATCTCCATATTCCGCATACATTCCTTCCTTCTCTTTATAGCCAGTACATGTTAATTCTACTTTAGGCATTGGTATGGCGACTGAGTATTACGCAGGTAAAATCTTCAAAAGACAAGGGATCATTAAAATATATGTAAATATGTGTAATGATTGGCTCACAGAATATTGCAGGATTGAAAGATAAATTGCTAAATCCGTACACGGCTAAGAAGTGTATGAGCACAGAGGAGATGTGATGATGATGGTGAAGTGTGCCTTAATGAAATATGTGACACAAGTTGATTTGGAAACAGAAGATCAAATTTGGGTAGAGATATCGTGCTGGCCGAGAATTAAGTTCTTTAGTGTGTACAGACGTTGGAATAAGTTCGTTTCCTTTTCCGTGGACTGAGGTTTTGTAACACTACTCGATGGAGAGGTATCCCCTCCTTCTCCCTTCCTCATACTCCCACACTCCCACCCAACTCCCACTACTTTTCTCTCCGACCCCATAACCCTACTCGATGCCCTCCATACTCTAGCTTACAGCCGGCTAGGGGTTTCTGTACTTCAAGCACCTCTCTAATGACGTGTAGTCCGAACAACTAATAAAAGAATAGTACAGCATCTACCATAAACCAAGTTAGGAAAAGGTTTACTGCACTGAGAGAGAGAGAGAGAGAGAGAGAGAGAGAGAGAGAGAGAGAGAGAGGAGTTACAAGGAAAAAATAGGATCTTAATGACTATGCAGGCCATACCGTGGAGATACTCCTTGTTTACCTTGGAATGCATATCCAATTCACATTTATTCTAGTGTAAGATCCTACCGATGAATCCCTTAAACTTCTGTACTGTAGTGTTAACAACGTCCATGTTGAGTCAGTTCCATGTGGAGCAGATCTTGCACGTGAAAAAGTTTTCACGTAATTCTGCTGGTAAATTTTTTCATTTTCAGCTTCCAACCATGGTTGTGTGCTGAGTCCGTGTTAAGAGTAAGCAACTTTCTGTGTAATGATTGTGAAACCCATTCAGATTTTAAACACTTTAATGAGATGACCTCGTAGTCTACGAGTTTCTGTCTACAGTAAATAGTCCCACAGTACTCAGGCGAACCTGATACATTTAAGTCGACATATGTCTTTTTCAAGCGACCAAAATTCCACACATGATGGGGAAGAGAAAAAGAGGTGGAAAGAAGAGAGAGAAGGAAAGAGGGGAAGAATAGAATACTGCGAGAGAGAGAGAGAGAGAGAGAGAGAGAGAGAGAGAGAGAGAGAGAGACTTGGAATGGTAAGAACAATAAGGAGAAATACTGATAAAAAAAAGTGGGTGCGAGAAGAAACTGAAGCAGAGAGGAAGAAAACACGCAGGTGAAAAAATGGAACAGTGTTATAGGAGTGACACAGGGACGGGAGCACGCACACACACACACACACACACACACACACACACACACACACAATGTAGTAAACTTTTTCCTAACTTGGTTTATGATATATACTGTACTATTCCTTAATTAGTTGTTCGGACTACACGTCATTAGAGAGGTGCTTGAAGTACATAACCCCTAACTGGCTGTGAGCGAGAGTACGGAGGGTACCGGGTGGGGTTATGGGGTCAGAGAGAAAAGTGGGGGGGTTGGGTGGGAGTGTGGGAGTCTGAGGAAGGGAGGAGGAGGGGATACCTCTCCATCGAGCAGTGTTACAAACACCTTAGTCCACGGAAAAGGAAACGAACTTATTCCGACGTCTGTATATTCCCGCGGAAGATTTCACAGTGAATAGTATGGAAAGATCAATGATGCAGATGTGAAACGATAACTCTATGGTTGTGGCCAACCGCCTGAAACATGTGGGCAATCATATGGGAGGCAACTTGTCATTCCGCTGTGAGCAATACATATCTGAGATTCATCTGTGTTTGATGAAGCAGGATGTAATTAGTACAATTAGTGATTTATGGGTTAGACGAGATGTCAAGGGATCAGACCATGCATATCACTGATTTTTAGTACAAGGAATCGTAATATAAAGTCCCCTGCACTTCTGTTACAAAATGCCAGATGTTTGGGTGGGTCGTACATGCAGATGTGCAACAATAATATTTTATTAAAAGGACTCGTGTGTTGTGATGTTAATGAGGACGAGTTTATGTCCGGGCAGGCCCAGCATGTACTGCCAAATCTTTATGTAATGGCAAGGGATGGTGTATCAAATGCAGTTACAGTAGGTTGTAGTATCATTAATGATATAGCCAGGGATGGGTTACGGAGATGGGTGTTCAGATTCGTCAAAGAGTCTAATGACGGTACAGCCCAGATGAGAATAGTTACTGGAGTCAAATGTCCCTCAGAACCATTTGGAAAGCAACTGACTGGAAAAGGGGCATAGATCACTCCAACTGTGATCAACCAAATGAGTCTCAGTTTAAGATACATTTTGAAGATTTGTTAAGTCCTGATAATGGCGAGCAAGAAGCAGTTGACATTGAGGACCCGCCTACTATTCCAGTGCTGGACAATCGGTTTACTGCATTTGAAGTAGAGATTTCGATAATTTCTATGCATAAAAGTAAAAGTTCTATCTGCGTCTGTCCAGGGTTACTGTCCACTGTTGTTGTTGTTGTTCCTGCTAACGGTTTGATGTTTTTCAACACGTATTCTATCCTGCAGTGTGGTGTTACAGTAAGTTAATCGAACTGTTTAAATCAGGTGACAGACTGCTGTGTGGGAATTACAGAGGTATAAGCATTATGGACACGTTAACCAAGTTATACGATGTACTCATATTGAATAGACTATAGTTATGGAGTAATATTGATAAATGTCAGGCTGAAGCGATGCCTAAGAGGTGTTGTCTAGAACAAACTATGACGCTAAGATTATTGTGTGGTTATGCCAAGTACATGAAACTGAAATTATATGTCTTGGTATTGATTATAGGCAAGCTTACAACAAAGTTCTACGAAGTAAGTTTTTGAATAATTGAAAAGCTCTTGGTTGTCGTAAGATTATGTTAATAGCAATAAGGAATATGTACAGATGTACCAGGAAAATAGTAAGAGTGGCAACGGTGGAGGCCAAGGTGCGGGTGAGGCAGGGTGCACCGTTTAGCTGTTTGTTACTCATCATTTATATGAATAAGATGGTTAAGATGGTAAAGCAGGCAATACAGACTGACAGTTCCTTGGTGCCATGCACATGCTCCTACTTATGGACAACACCGTTTTCATTGCTACGTCACGGGAAATGTTTAAAAGTGAATTAACCATTGTTCTAGAATACTATCATAAATATGGAATGAAGCTCAATGAAGGTAAGACTAAATTCTTTGTCATTAATCATAGTGATAACTTCCCAATTATGGTCCAAGGCTATGAAATACTACACTCTATATTAATACTTAGGATCTTGGTTCACAGATACAGGGAGAATGGAGTAGATGATGCAGCTGAACAGAGTGAGGGGACAAACTGGTGTGAATAAAATCGCGTTGTTTCGTTCAGCTAATACGGACGTGCCTATTTTTTTTAACAATCGTAGGGTGTTTAACGTACCTGTTACATCTGTCTTGTTGTACAGTACTGAAACATGGCTCACTAACAGCTGTGTACACGTGACAAAGCAATATGAAAAAAACTATTCAAATGCATATTGCGGGAGAGACATAACACAAGTACCAATTTTTTGAGTGTGTATGTGAGTCAGGATTATCCCCGGTTAATCATATTTTGGTTGTAAGAAACATTTCTTGGAAGCCAAACTTAATATCAGAGATGGAGATGTGCCATTTCATTTTGTATAACCTATGCCGAGAGGAAAATACTCGAAGTTATCGGTTTATGCAAAAATCATTAGGGTCTGATTGTACAGAGAACCCACTGTATCGGTTAATAGAGGTGACAGTGAAGAAGCCAGATACTGCATCCAATTACTTGACATACAAGACTGACCTTAACCCTGAACTTAATGCACATAGGATTCTCCGACCGAGTGTACATTCCCGATTATGTTTGGCAGGCATTCACAAGGATACGGTTATGTCCCACAATCTAAAAACTGAGACAGGAAGGTGGAGTCGAGTGCCAGGGGAACAGCGTTTATGTCACTGTCAGTCGGGGCATGCACAATGGGTCACAAAAGGATCAGTGCATGATATGCGTGAAACATTTGGGATCACAGAACGAGGGCCACTGAAATATTAATGTCCGACCTACCATTCACTTGTAGCCCTGATGTCGGGAGGTGTCATTATATCGCCAACTAGTAATGTCTTCTTGCAAACATACTGCAAATGTTATGTTTACATAAACATTGCTATTGCATAATGAGTTGTTGGTAATGTACAGCAGTTGTTCGAATGTTTTCGATAGGCATCGGACCCCCTGTGCACCGATACTTTTGTGACCCTGTGTACAAACCAAATGCCATGTACTGCTGGAATGTGCACTCTCAGAACCATTGCGTCAGAAATTTACTAGACAGAACTTTACTGAATAAAAATATCATTATTATATGAGGAGGAACACATGGGTGACTTCCGTGAATGTGTTTTTGAAGTCATTAACTTGTATCAAAATAATTAGCATTACGGAATTGCGTACATGTTCCTGTACTTAACGTTGTTTGGCCGCCATGTTAAGAAAAATAAGTTGTACTTGTACAATATGTTATAAGGTATCAGACTAATTACTCTGATTATTGAACCATGTTTTACTTACGTAATCGGAGTGTATGAACGCATTTTGTAAACTTATGGTCAATAATTTTACTGTCATCTGTCCATCTTCCCTTATTTTTAGTTTAAGCATATATAAATTATGTACATTACCTTTCCATTGTGACTTGATCCTCAGACTTTGTTTAAATAACACACCTTAAAACAGAGGTGTAAGTAAAGAGGAGCAACATGGAGTTGGTCATGGCCAGGGTGTTTCGGAGATGATGAAGGCGGTGGACTGAGAGGCGCGTTAGGACGAGGAGCTTCGTCGACCACAACAGGAGGTGGCTTTTGCGAGACCACCAGGTGAAGAAAGCGAGAAAGCCAGGGTCGTCACTCGCTACCACCACCATCACAGATCGAGACACCTGCCCCAGCTGGTGGCATCATCAGAGTAGAATGAGTGGTAAAAAGAAAATAACATGGTAATATGCTCCACAGTGTCCCTGAAGACTGCCTCTGCGTAGATGAAAACATCTGAGAAACAAAGAACGGGCTCTTTCCATTGTTCCCTTCCCACCATTTTAACACAATAATTCTGCTGTTAAATAACTGCAGTAGGGGCCAGTACAGAAACCCGAGATATACTGAGTTACTGACTGATTGGCTGAGTTACCAAGTACAAAAGTAGTGAAAAAATCGTTTTAATCATCATTTCAGTAACAATGTAGAGAAAACGGTCACAAATAACAAAATGTTACTTTAATAATAAACCATTTCAACAGCTTTCAAATAACCCCTAAATGAATAGTCTAGTTTAATTTAAAGACGAATTACGGTAAACTTTGCATGAAGCGGTTTTAGTCTAAGACCGCTGCATGTGAGGCTAAAATATAGGAGATATCACCACCGACAGTAAAGGTGTTTGTGAAGAATTGCAAACAAATTAAATTAGCTGTTATTTTCTTGAAGACAGTATAATGTGGTTTTTTACTGTGAACTGCTGTGAGAAAGTGTCATCAGACATTTAACCCATCACGTCCCGAGCTATTTTGCACCTCTGACACCCCCCAATCCCAAGGTATTTTCGATTTTTTTATTTTATTTTAGCTAAAACCTCCACTTTTGGTGAGAAACATCGAAATTTCATAGAGAAATTGCTCACCTGAGGTTTAAAATACTCGATCCAGGTAGCATTACCTCCTTACCTGACTGGGTTTTCTAACAGGCTGGCACCAAAGAAAACGAGTTCTATGGCGGGGTAACTATTTCACACCACTCATAAACGGTATTAATTTATTTATTTGGTACGAATTTATATGTAGTACGAGAGTATATTGGTTTTCAAACAGTAATATAGGCATTATAAGCATTGTTTCACTCACTAACTCATCACCATACCTGACCTTCTTTTGCCACATTACCTGATCATCATTTCTGTTTCTTCCTCTAATGCTATGTAAACTTTGTCCTCCACATTGTCATCGATTGGGGAATCACTCTGGCCCTGAATGTCTTTATTGGCCAGGTCACTGGTAACAGGTGAATTGCCGAGACAATGGCATGCGGGGGGAGGGGGGGGTTATGCGGTGTAAGGCATTGTCCCTGCTTGGCATCTTGTAGATGAATAGAGGAAGGTGCCCGTGTATACATACGAAAAATCATGCACGAAAATTGAAAATTGTGCAAATAAGGGACCTTGCAATTGCACGACGTACCAGTACGTCGTCAGGCCTGGCAAATGCAAAATGTTGCAATGTACCCATACGTCGCTGGGACGAGGCGGGTTAAAATGGTGACGATAATAAGCAAATAACTTTAGTCGCCAGTCTCATGCTCATCTTTAAGTATGATGACGATTTTTGGACAGCTATCACAGATGCATATCTCAGCACATTTTGGTCTGCTAAGATGCGAGACATTTTCTTCCATTAGTGTATATTTCATCCCTACAGAATAGGTGGGTCAGGTCACATAGTTCCACTGGGACAGACTCCTTCAGACTATTTACACATTGCAAGTCTTTATCATATCTGACCCAACAATAATCAGCGGGATCCATTGTCTTCTGCTTTGCAGTGTGGACAGTATACCAGATTATAGTCTGTAACATGACTTTTAGAGCATGTTGCATAAATACATCATCAGCAGGTGCAAGGGATGAATCTGGCTTGTTCGTTGAGGTTGCCATGCTAAGATGCAGCTCATACATCAAGAGGAGGAATTTGTAGCTGCCTTCAGCTCAGCCTCCATATTTTCACAGTGAACTTCTGTCAGTCCCATCAAAGTATACTGGTGTTTTTGGAAGATGGTATAGGCAGTACGCTTCCCGAATTTGAGGAGACCACTGGTTGTGTCACAGCCTGTAAGGGCATGTGCATTTGGCAACACTTCTGTTTTTCAAGTGCTTCATCAATTTAAGGTACAGATATGAATCTCTCCCGTGTGACTAACGTTCCTGAATGCTGAGATTTCATCTATACATCACTGTTTAATTTCCCTCAACTTTGGTTATGCAGAAAAAGAAAAAAGGAACTAAGACTTCTATAATCACTTCTGATAATGTTGCTTGAAAAAGATGACATACGTGTGGCATATATGATTATCTTTGTGTCTGCTTCATCATGGGTTGAGAATAGTTTATCCAAGTCTCTGTCTCCTTAATCAAGTACTTCTCTCGCAACGTCTCCACTGGGATGATCTCCAGCAATTACAAGTGTCTTTTCCTGGGTAATTCTCTCTGGGACCTTTGCCTTTATGTATTTGATCAAAAAATGAATGAGAGTTATTTTGTTATGTCCTGACCTGAGAAACTGTCTGTAGATGGGAACTAATCTGTTAAATATGATCATGTTATGAGAGGGAACACCAACAGTAGATAATGTGTCTCCACGTCGTTGACATTCTTTGCCTCTGATACTTAACTTATTCCAGAGCAGTCATACACTAATACAAGGGTCTCAGTACCAAGGTCAGAATTCGTGTATAGGGTGATCAGCTTCTTGACTACAACTTCTCCAAGATCATTAAAGGTTTTGAACTGTATTTCATTAACACCTTGGATAAAGTTGATGCAGTCAATGATGTATGGAGTATGGAACTTGGATTTCAACTCCCTTCTTTGCAGAACATTTTCCTCTAACTTGTGTCCTAGATCTGACTTTGTGGCTTTTCTCATGGTTCCATCGGTATGAAACAGTGCAGGGGGAACTGGGGTTAGCTGAAATGACAGAAAATGTTCTGCAAGAAACAGAGCTGAAATTTAAGTGTCACACACCAGCGGCATAAATCATTGACGGCATCAGCTTTATCCAAGATGTAAATGAATCACAGTTCAAAACGTTTGACGACCTTGGAGAAGTTGTAGTCAAGAAGTTGATCACCGTATACACGATCCTAAACTTGATACTGAGACCTTGTATTAGTGTATGACAGCTCTGATATAAGTTCAAGTATCAACGGGAGTGAACATCAATGACGTGGAGACATGTTATCTACTGTTGGTGTTTTCTTCAATAATATGATCATAGGTAATAGACTAGTTCCCAACTACAGATAGTTTCTCAGATCAGGACAGAAAAAAATCGCTCTCATTCACTTTTTTTGCAAATACATAAAGGCAAAGGTCCCAGAGAGAATTACCCAGGAAAAGACACTTGTAATTCATGGAGGCCTCCCAGTGGAGAAGTTGTGAGAGAAGTAACTTATCAAGGAGGCAGAGATTTTATTAAGCTATTCTCAACCAGTAAAGAAGCAGACACAAATATGGTCCTACATTCCACACACATGTCACCTTTTCCATGCACCATTATCAGAGGTGATGATACGGATGTCTTAGCTCTTTTTCTGCACTACCAAGTAGAGGGAAATTAAGAAATGATGTATGCATACACTCTGGTCATTGAGGAAAGTTTGTCATTCGGGATAGATTCACACCTATAGGAAACATTGCTGGAGCAAGTGGGACACAGCAGTGTTCAGTCCTACCAGTTCCACATGCCATTACAAGCTGTGACACCATTTCTCTCTTCAAAACTCGGGAAGAATACAAAAAATACAGTCCTTCAAAAACATCAGGATACACTAATGGGACTGACAGAACTTTACAGTGAAAATAAGGTGGCTGGGATAGAAGCAGCTACATGTTGCTCCTCTTGATGTATGTGAAGGATCTTATGGGCAAGTCATGTGATAGCCTCGATGAGCTGTGCCTTAGAACGGCAACCATCAGTGGACAAGCCAGTGTCATCCCTCCCACCCACTGATGATGTCTTTATGAAACATGCACTAAAAGCCAAGTTACAGACTATAATCTGGTGTACTATCCACACTGCAAAGCCGTAGAAAATTGATCCCACTGATTATGTTGGAGTTAAATGTGATACAGACATGCAGTGTGTAATCAGTCTGAAGGAGTCTACCGCAACGGAACTTCGTGACCTGACCCATCAATTCTGAAAGGATAAAAAATGCACTAATAGAAAAAAATGTCCTTGCATCTTAGCATCCCAAAATGTGCTGAAAAATGCAACTGTGATAGCTGTCTAAAAAGTGTCATTACATTTCAATGATGAGGATGAGAATGGTAACTGAAATTATTTGTTCATTATCTTCATTATTTTAAGTGTGTGATGACACTGTCTCACAGAAGTCTGCAGTAAACACCACACTGTGCTGTCTTCAAGAAAGTAGCAGTTAATTTAATTTGTAATTTCACCTTCACAAACACCTTTACTGTCGGTGGTGGTATCTCCTACTTTTTAACCACACATGCTGCTGGTCTTAGACTAAAACTGCTTCAGGCAAAATTTACTTTAAATCCTAAAGAAATTAACCTGCACCGTCCTGGCAACGTGAATTAACGTCCACACATGATGTGCACTCATGTCCCGGCGACGTGAATTAACGCGGCAACATTGCAAGTTGCATAATTTTCACATTTTTCAAAATTCGCTCCTGATTTTTGTTTCGCCCGCCTACGCAAGCCTCACCTACTCGCCAACAGGCGGATAATCCCCTAGACCCAGATTAACCCCACCTGACCATGTGATCGTCCACTTACCTGTCAGCAGTCACCCAGGTCAGACATGGCGCGTCGTGGGCTGTCAGACGAGGAGATACAAGTCGCCCTGGATACCTTTACAGGGGATAATGATTCTCCACTGGACGACGACATCCTTGATGTCGATTATGTGCAGCCTGAGGAGGTTACCAGCAGCAGTGATGAGGAGGTCCCTTCCCCAAGGAAGGTCAAATATATAACATATAGGAGGGCAGGGGACGGCCAGCCTGCACCACGTGCTGCATCTAGGCAGCAACACATACCATCAGATGAGGACGAGGACGAGGACGAGGACGAGGAAGCAGTACATGGTGGCGTATTTTCCTGGCTGGGGAAGGAAAAGATATCGCCATGTGGGACTGGGACAGACGTCACATCGCGACTGTTCCACAGGTATGTTCCATCTATGTGTTCTGTGGCAGGAAGTAGTGGTGTGGGGATGGTTAGGGCAGCAGAAAGTGAAAGTGTTGGGGCGGGAGAGCGCAGACAGATTTGTGAAAGCGAGAGTGGTGTGGGGGAGGCAACACGTCCACGTGGTGTTCGTGTTAGGCGTGGTGTGAGTTAGCAGAAGGTGAAAGCACTTGTCTAACATGTAAAGGGGTAATATGTTATATTGGAAGTATTATAAAAGGTGAATAAGCGCTAGGAAGAATTCTGTTCACGGTGTAAGAGGAGTGGGAAATTCCCCAAGGGCTCTAAATTTAGCCACCAATTATAGGATAAGCTGTCTCCCAGTGTACCACCATCCCACCTCACTCTCTCTCTCTGTCTCTCTCTCTCTCTGTCTCTGTCTCTGTCTGTCTGTCTGTCTCTCTCTCTCTCTCTCTCTCTCTCTCTCTCTCTCTCTCTCTCTCTCTCTCTATATATATATATATATATATTTATATTAGGATAAGGCTTACTGTAAATCGTGTACTACTGTGAAAGCAAATGTCTAACGTGGAAAAGGACAGAATGTTATGTGAAAAGTACTATAAAGGGGGAGAAAATAAATTCAGAGGTGAAAAAATAATGACATGACATGATTTACCTACGTAAATTAGAGCTACTTCTATGCTAATTCTTTTCATAAAGCATGTACTTCTGTAAAAAGCAATTGTCTAACATGTAAATGGGTAATATGTTACGTTATAAGTAATCAAAAAGGTGAAAAAATAGAATCCGAGTTGAAAAAAGCATGAAAGACCAAGTTGTCACTTGGTAAATAAGCGCTATTCTTATGCTAATTCTTTTCGTAAAGCAAGTACATCTATAAAACTAATTGTATAACATGTAATTGGGTTATATATTATGTTATAAGTAATCTAAAAGGTGAAAAAATAGAATCTGAGTTGAAAAAAGCATGAAATAAAATGATCTCACTTGGTAAATAAGCGCTACTTTTATGCTAATTCTTGTCATAATGCCTCAAAATATGTACAAACAATTATGTAAAGTTGAAAATGGTATGATGTTATTGTGGATAATATGGAACATGAAAAAATACAATAGCTGATGAAATAACGATGCTTGTTATCCATCGGTGACATAATCGACCGATTTCGCTAGAGTCACACAATGGTACATACCTTATTTCTCAGTTTTCTCTGTATAAAACCCAATATACTTCTGGTATACATCTTTCCAACATATGAATACATGATAATAAGCGTATACTGCATCAGTTCAGAGTACCCGTGCCACCATAGAAAATGTACGGCGAAAAGACTACTCATAGAGCATGGCAGTACCTGTCAAACTTTCGTGCTCCAGGTAAGCCATTTCTGGACCCAAGGGACACCTTTCTTTGTGATTTTCCTTAGTTTCTGACCAAAAGCGAATGTTTGAGCAAAAAAAAAAAAAAAAAAAAGGTCCAAAAAAGCCGGAACTGGGGCGGACCAAAGCTCAGAAAACGTTGGGATTGGGCGGGTTAAACAAGAATTCTCATTTATGGGTCATTTGAAGGCTGATGAAATGATCTAAAAGATTTATTGAAGTAACTTTTTGTTTTTTCGAGATCAGTACTGAAATGAGTATGATTTTTTCAAAAATTTTGTACAAAAAAAAAAAAAGGCTAGTATGTTGTTTTTGGAGTATTCTACCAAAAGCGAATACCATATTCTGATTCCCCATATTTTGAAACATATTAAACGATGCATTATTTATGCTTAAATCATATGGATGTGACAATATGCAAAAGAATGCCTTTAAATGGTGTAACTCAGTGTAGGTAAGAGTAAGGAAAAGGTTGAAACGAGGAGGTTATGAAGCGATACTGCAAAGTAAACTCCATTTCTGATAACTAAAGGACCTACGCTTCAATACTGGATACCACAGTTACATGGTTTTACCTCCGGCAGGAGTATCTTCAGTCTGAAAATGATGTGCTACTTGCCAAACCTTTATGTTTTGAGATTTTCCAGTTGCAGCCTCCTGGGAGTATTCAGGACAGGGAAAGGGGCATTCTTTAACACTAAATTTTTTAGAATATCAATCCTTTTTTCCAGAGTTGCTCATGACACGCTCTGATTTCCTTTTCTGAAGATTGACACACTGCAGTATAAAATGTACAGCACTTGGAGGCCTCTCAGACCCACGAGGAGCTGACAACAAACAGCCTTGTTACTTTAGCCATTATGTTTCTGGAACTCCACACAAATGAAAAGGACTTTATCACTGTGTTATGGGGTCGCCTGGGGCGAACTCCAGAGACCTGTGTTTTTATAGTGTGATTATATGGAGTTATTGCTCACCAGCTCTCGCTTCACCATGCTAACTGCCTGGATGATGGTTGCCAAACACATTTCGCAGAGAAGCAGTGAATTGGCAACAGCGAGATTATCATTATGGACTGCATGTTGACTGATCCTGAATGATGGAAATTTAATGTTTTTTTGTTTGGTTGGTAAAGAGTAATGAAAACGATACACACCATATTCCACCAATTACCCCAGTTAATACACTGGTTATCCAAACCTAAGATATCAAAATTACCAGCTCAGTACAATTTTTCATAAAATCCCATTTATCTTGGCTATTTACTGTTGCAAGAATTAAGAATCGGGTGTGTATTCAACCGGCAGACGGCAGCTGAATCAAGGGTCGTAATGAACATGGTGTTATATTCCTCTCGTTATATCAGAATGTGTACTGCACTGAAATTTGCCATACAACTGATTGCCGTAAAGGTAATTGGACAGTATGGCCACCCTGCACAACAATCAGCCACAATGCCTGAGTTCATTTGGCCATTTCATTAAGGATAGTGTTAGGAAACTCCCTGTACTGTTGTTTGCAGATGATACTGTGTTGTTGAGTGAAGACGAAGGGGAGCTGCAAGGCTTGGTGGATGAGTTTGAGAGAGTGTGTAAGAAACGGAATCTAAAGGTGAATGTAGGGAAGAGTAAAGTGATGGTCTTTGAGAGAGGTGAAGTTAGTGAATGTACAGCGAGGTTGGATGGTGAGGAATTGGAAAATGTGAGTACGTTTAAGTACTTGGGTAGTGTGATGAGTAAGGATGGAGGTTTGGAGGGTGAAGTGCATGAAAGGGTACAGCAGGGAAGAAAGGTTGCTGGTTCTTTGAAAGCAGTGATAAGAAACAGGGAAGTGAGCATGGAAGTGAAAAAGTTACTACATGACAGTATTGTGATACCAGCTCTAACGTACGGAAGTGAAGCCTGGACATTGTTGGAAGGACACAAGTCAAGAGTGAGAGCAGTGGAAATGAGTTATTTAAGAGGAGCCTGTGGAGTCACGTGGAGAGACAGGCTGACGAATGAGGATATAAAGGAGCGTTGTGGTGTGGATGTGGATGTGATAGGAAGCGTTATGAGGAACACACTGAGGTGGTTTGGCCATGTGGAGAGGATGGAGGGTGAAAGACTGACGAAGAGAGTGTATGTGAGTGAGGTGGAGGGGGGAAGAGGGAGGGGGAGGCCGAGGATGAGATGGAGGGATGGGGTGGAGAGGTATATGAGAGAGGGGGGTGTGAGTTGGGAGCAGGGCAGTGAAATGGCGGGGGACAGGGCGAATTGGAGGCGATTTGTTTGTGGCCACCCCAAACGGGATTGAGGCGTCTGGCAATAGATAGATAGATAGATTAAAACTAAGCACGTGAAGAGGAGCAAGAGGATGATGATGATGATGAGGAGGAGGAAGAGGAATAGAAGTAGCAGTAGTAGTATTAGTAGTAGTGGTAGTAGTAGTAGTAGCAACTGACTGTCTTTAAAAACACCACTAAGGACAGAAAATGTTTGGACCCCATCCAACTTCACATGACAATATTAGAAAGAAGGTAAAGGGGTCATGTTCCTTATATTCCCCATCACATGATTTAAGTTTCATTACAAACTGAGAGCTACCCTTCCTTTTCTTGGTTTCAGTTTTAATAATTCAGACGACTGTCTCTGACGTGACTTGTTTATCTTAAGAATTATGCAAGTGACTTACCATCCTTGCTTGGATGACCACTGACATGAGATTAGCCTCTGTCACGTTAGAGGGATCCATAGTTGTTGCCACCTTGAACACACCAGCACCCCAAGCTGCACGTAACTCGCTTACATCAAGAGGCTGAGAGAGAGAGAGAGAGAGAGAGAGAGAGAGAGAGAGAGAGAAAGTTATATAACACAGATCTTATGACCTTTTCAAGATGTTCCTCTATTAACCCATAGTATTCGACATATATTTCCACCAACCCTTCTCCCAGCCGGGTATATCAGAAAAAATCATTTTTTTTTTAACCTTCATATCTCAGCTACTACTTAACCAAAAATAACAAAACTAAGTGTCATAATGCTCACCAATACTTCTATTCAAGCTGATGGTACCAGATTGTCCGTGAAGTGCGTGTAGTGAAAGAGTGAGTGGGAAAAAGGGGGCTTTTTTTTTTTTTTTTTTTTTTTTTTGCCTGTGTCCATGCATTGCAGAGGTGCGGTGACACAATTAAGGCTTTGACTTCCCCTCCACAATCATAACACTTCCAGAATACTGCAATCCACCACAAACACCATTTCCGTGTAGGTTTTTCAAAAGTGTGGCGTGATTGTTGCTGTGAGACCGGTAACCATAGCAATGACCTTGAGGCAGGCTGCCTCAGGTAGTCTCGAGTGCATGCTTGCCTAACCATCGCTTTACCATTTCACCACCACCACCTCACACACACACACACACACACACACACACACACACACACACACACACACACACACACACACACACACACACACACACACACACACACACACACAGAAAAGTATGTTTGCCTTCCTTTGTCGCTCAATTTTAGCACATACACTATGTGCCACGAGACGTCTGGCACATATTGTATGTGCCAACAACTACTACAAATGCTACTACTACTACTATACTACTACTAAAGCTACTAGCACTACAACTACTACTACTTCTACAACTACCTCTACTACTACTGCAACAACTCCCACTATTACAACTACTACTACTACTACTACTACTACCACTACTACTACAACTACTACCACTGCTACTACAACAACTACTACTACTACTACATAAAATGTAAAAAAAATATTGTGAACAAAATAGTTATTCTCATACTGTCCATAATCGAAATTATTTTCCACTATACCAAAATTTTTTCCCTTTGATTTGTACTTTTTCATCATATTAAATATACACCCATGAAAACTTTCAGTAAAAAATAAGGCACTGATCTCATCATGAAACAAACTTTCTTATTCCATTATTTGCATAGACACAGCAGTGGTGCGAGGCTTGCCTTACTGCGCTTCATCCTCCCTCCCTCCTCTCTTTGTCTACTCCATTGTATTTTCCTCTATAATAGATTTTTTTTTCCTGTGATTTGTATTTTTTCATCATAACAAACATAAACACATGAAAACTTTCAATAAAACATAAGGCATTGATTTCATCATGAAACAAACTTTCTGCTTCCCTTATTCAGGTAAATAGACATGGCGCTGGGGCAAGGCTTCCTGCACCACACTTCCTCCTACCTCCTTCCTCCATCTCCTCCATTTCTCGGCTCCCGACCTCCTCATCCCTGCCAATATCCCCCTCTCCAGGATCGTCTACCCTCGGAACCATTCCGATCATCGGAAACAGCAGATGAACGTACAGGAGGAAATGATGGTAGCACAGTGCAGGACACACGTGATGCACCCTCCTCGTGCAATGCATAAATATTGACACTCATCATTTCAGTCGCTTTCCTCACAGGGAGAGTCACTTTCTCCACTTATAATTGGTGATGATGTCACCTTGAGTTCTCTCCCTGTCGCATTATCTCTAAGGCTTATCTTTTCTTGCCTTTGGAATTCATTGGTGCTGAAGTCAGCGGCTGTGGGCACTCAGCTAATGATATGGACACAGGGAAAACATTTTGCATAGGTTTATCCATAACAGTAGTATGCAGGTAACTGAAGTGTGACTCTGATGCATGCAGGAGGGTTACCCATGAAATATTCAAATAATGCTGAGTAATGCTAGATCATGTATACATGCCACCCAGACATCCCTGTGTCATTACGTATACATATCACCCAGATGCAGTGGGTTAATAATAGCAAAAACACGTTTATTACAGAATATTAAAGATAAAAAGTTTGAGAACAATACAGACGTGCTAAATATGAAGCGGTATGGAAGGAAAGGCATATTGCCCCATTAGTCTGTAACTCCAGACCTTCCACTGTCTCAAAATGAAGTCATCTTCTAATGAGCTCTTACTCATCTGATCACTGAATCTCAGCCGGGATTGAAGTGTTGTAACTCTACTTCCTTAGTTTCGAGCCCTAGATTTATAAAGAAATGATTCATCACCCATATACTCATAAGTCATAGTTTTTACTCCCACACTACTTCTACATTTGCCTAGAAAAACTGAAGCAAGGGAATCATTCCAAATGAAACCCTGTTAATGATGGCTTGAAGCATTTCTGAAGCACCCCAGTAAAGTTTGTAACTACCACATTAACACTGGATACCAGGTCTTCATTTAATACAAGACATGGCTATGGCTTCATCAATCCCAATTCCTGGGTAGGACCATTGCACCTCCAGTGTTTGAACTGCAATATGTTCAGGCATGACGAAATGAGTGATGATGACACTGACTTTTTTTTTTTCTACCTTTCTTTGAGGGAACAATCTTCTGAGATTCTAGCCTTTGATTTCTTCTTTCTTGCATAAAAAAGGAACAGAAAGCAAGCAGAAACTAAGGTTCATGAGTGTATCCAAAACTAGTGATTGAGAGGACACTGAATCTCCACTCACCACTGATGTCTGCTGAGTGACGAGGAGAATGGAGGACTGGTCTTTTGAAGCTGCTGTTAGGACGGCATTGAAGGCTTTCTGATACCCAGCAGCCTCAGTGTCGTTACCTGGTAGAATAATCTATTAGCTTATTTA
>NC_136993.1:36247409-36259909 GCF_032717465.1 Coenobita brevimanus | reverse complement strand
TTCTCTTGCGGCAAATACAACGAATGGAAGACCTTTATCCCAGTCTTTCTGATATTCCAAACAGTATTTCTTGATCATCAATTTGAGTGTTTGATGATATCTCTCCAACGCTCCTTGGGTCTGGGGATGGTAAGCTGAAGACGTGATCTGGGTGATGCCCAACTCTTTCAGAGACTGCTTGAAAACATTTGACATGAAATTACTTCCCCGGTCTGACTGTACCTCCTTGGGCAGACCAAACTTTGTGAAGAACCCTAGCATTTCCTTAACCACGTTCTTTGCTGAGATATTTCTAAGTGGAATGGCTTCAGGATAACGAGTAGCCATATCAATCAGGGTCAACACATAAGAAAATCCTAAAGAAGTCTTAGGAAGAGGGCCCACAATATCCACCAACACACGAGTGAATGGCGCCTCAAAAGGAGGAATGGGAACTAGAGGTGCAACCTTTTCGGTCTGATTACACTTCCCCACAACTTGACAGGTGTGACAAGACTTACAATACCACGAAAGATCTCTGAAGATACCTGGCCAGTAGAAGTGTTTCAAAATGCGTGCCACAGTCTTCCTCACTCCAAGGTGTCCTGCCAAACTGGAATCATGAGCCACTCTAATGATATCTTGCCTACAAACACGAGGAATGACAACTTGATGTACAACCTCCCATTCACAGTTGGCTGATGCTGTTGGGGGTCTCCACATCCTCATAAGTACTCCTGACTTTATATAATAACAAGTAGAAGCACCAGCTGACTCTTCCTCACTGCAAGCAGAGTTAGCTAGACCTTTCAACTCAGGGTCAGCAGCCTGCAACTCAACCAACTCTTGACGAGACAAATTATCAACACTACGGGGTACTGCCTCATCTGGGGAGTGGTCCAAATTAGCAAGAAAAGTGTCAGCTAGGATAACATCATCATCATCATTATCCTCTAAGTCACCAGTAACTTTAGACTTAGCCCTAGTGACAGCACATGCAAAGAACACATCAGGGACATCACAATCCTGGGTCGCAGCCACTGGCTCACTAGACAACTGAGGAGCTGGACACACTTGACTTCCACCAATATCATTTCCAAGTAAGAAAGTTCCACCTGACATTGGGAGTGTCTCAACCAACCCAACCATAACGGAACCATTAACAAAACCAGACTCTAAATTCACTCTGCACAGAGGGACAGAGAAGTAATTATTCCCTACACCTTGTAAGATTACAGTTTCATCAGAGGAATTAACATTAGAGCCTAGAACACTGGTCAGCATAAGGGATTGGCAAGCACCTGTATCACGATATATTTTAACTGATTTCCTGTCATTACTGTCCAGAGGACTGACAAAACCATCAGACAGGAAATTAGCACATGAACTCTTGAGAGTGTCACCCACGTTACTGCTCAAAAGAGAAGCTCCATCATTAGAATTTAATTTACCCCTCAAAGCAGGTTCAGTTAACTCAGTTAAAGAATTCTGGGAACTCGCAAAGGTGGACACTAGACCAATTGACTGAACATTTAAAGACTCCTTTTTGTTCACATCACGCTGTCTCCTGAAACATTTCTCCGTAGTATGACCAAGCTTACTACAATAAGTACATTTACTTTTCTGAAATCTTGAGGTGAAGCTGGTATTTACTTCCTGAGAAACATCATCTTTATTCTCTTTCCTGTTACCTGTACTCTGAGTAAAGGCAAAGTACTTACTCTCAGCTTTCCTTTTTTTTTTAGAATATATCTTGTGAGTGAGAACATATTCATCAGCTAAAACTGCAGCATCAGACAAATTATCTATTCTTTTCTCATCAAGATATAGGCTTACATCATTATTAATACACCTTTTGAAGTCCTCCAGCAAAATCATCTGCTTAAATTTATCAAAATCAGAATCCACATTCTTAGAATTTAACCACTGCTCTAACAGATCTTCTTTGATTTTTGCATACTCAACATGGGATTCCTTATCTTGCTTATAAGTTGTCCTAAATTTTACTCTATAGGCTTCAGAAACAAGCTCATAAGCCTCAAGAATCAAGCTCTTAACTACATCAGAATTATCACATTGATCCTGAGGCAAAGATGCACGAGTTACTTGAGCTTTCCGGTGAGAACAGTTTGAAGGAGTACTGGCCAATACTCTTGGGGCCAATTAAAACCTGTAGCTACCCTCTCAGACAACTGAAAATACTTTGTTAAATCAGATTCATTAAAAGGAGGGACAAGTTTAACATTTTTAGCCACATCAAAATCATCAGAGCTAGATGATCCAGTTCCACCTTGTTTCATTCGATACTCATGGTCTGCCTGAATCCTAGCAAGTTCAATTTGTGCCTCCTGAATACGAGCCTGAGACTCAGCCTCCTTAGCACGTGCCTGAAACTCAGCCTCCTTAGCACGTGCCTGAAACTCAGCCTCCTTAACACGAGCCTCCTGCAGAGCTAGCTGTAACTTAGCTATTTCAATCTGCGTTTGCTCATTTGGAGGTGTTACATTAAACAAGCTTTTACTAATCATGCCAACAATTTGATCTTTAGAATGATGAGAATGAACTGCAATTCCCAATTGTTGAGCAACAAGCTTAAGTTCATTCTTTGTTCTGTTTTCTACATCACACACTGTTTGCACAATTGACAAAAAAACTTTGGCCTCATCAAGCGTAGTAATAGTAGACATCATGAATAAATCACAGTCACAAAATATCAAGCAATATCCTTATGATAATATCCTGAATATCCTGATAAGAGGTCGCCAAATTTATGTTACGGAACAGAGAAAGATAATGTACACTTTAAGTGAGAATACTAAAAATCACTACTGTCCCGCAAAGTTCCAGGTTCAAAACAAAGGAGTTAGGTAAAATTACAAGTTAAAGTTTAATGCTCAAACTAACAACTAAACATTCAGGACTCATAAGGATAATGTAATGGCAAAAAACAGGTTAAATATATGGTTAACTGCAATAGCCTCTATTACCACGAAATTAGCAAGAGTAAATTTATCTAAGTCAGCCCTGATAAAATGAGAAAACCGGATAATGCTCACTGAATGCAAGATATATTATTACAGATACAAAATATTATCAATAATGGCTTACACTTAAAACACATGAATCACAAAAACCTCACTAGGCCTACGAATTAACACCCCATGCTATACAGTACAAGAAAAAATGCAATAACACTTATACTCAAATTACACAGCTGCTAGATGGTTGGAGACTTCCTGAGCACTCACAATAATAACAACTGTACAGGGGAGGACAGAGATGTGAACAAAATGAGGAGTAGATCTAAGTGGCAATTAATGTAGAGACTGAGCTCATTATATAGGGGCTGGCAGAGCTTGATACAACTTGTAAGAAGGACGCGCAAATGAACCCATAGGGGACAAAGAGTTGACAATCCTGCTCTGAACAACAGAAAGAACGACTTACTCTACTATAAGGGTAGAAGGGGGGAGTAAGGTAGAACACGCTCTTGATCAAACACGCAGCATACTGTACGTTAGAATTATACAAGGGATGATGAAACCATAGGCTATGTAACAATATATATATATATATATATATATATATATATATATATATATATATATATATGTTGCCTGATGCGCGCAAACATGTCCAAGATGATGATGTGTGTTTCACTCAATTCTGTAAGATTCGAAATTTCTGCCAAATCGTTGCTTGGTGCCCGCCACCTATGGAAGCAAGGTCGCTTTCCACGGGTTAATATGTCTCTGATAGCTTACGGAAATGCAGTAATGGATTTTGTATTTTAGACTGCAATATGGATTTGAAATGGATGATAATGTTTTCATGCTCCAGATGGTATGTGAAGATGAGTAAGGTAGTTCAAATCTATGTACTTGAAACCTAGCAGAAATACAATAATGGATGTTGTTTTCAGATTGCAGTTAGATTGAAAATTCTTAAACAATTTCCTTCTTCTCTTTCTTGCTAACATGTTCAAAAACTTGCAGGTCAGTGAAGCCATGATCAACTTCCGAACTCTTCAGTTGACTATGTTCACTGTAACCATTCTCTTTGACATCCTTCGGTAAACAATAATTAAGAAGTGTGTTGGAGCGTCCTGCTCTGTGTCAGTGTCAGTGATGGGATATTGACACTGTACACATAATTTGGATCATATTTGTTCACTCTCGAGATGACAGGTATATTAGCGCAAGTTGTTACATGCTAGGAAAAAGAGTTGAGTTACATCATGCCTACATCAGTACCTATTGCATTACTATAGACCTGGTACGTCTCTGTCCCACACTGCCACAGGCTCCAACAGCAGTAGTACAGTGATGGAAGGACGTTGCCCATTGAGCTGTTCTTCCTATGGTCAGCCATTTGGTGTACAGCACACAAGATCAGCAAAGGCGTGGTAAATACACAGTGGCTTCCCAAGTTCGCAGTCTTTATTCACCAAATAATTACACTTAATGCTTCCCAACTACACTTGACTGTTTTCACCAAGCACTGAAGTTATACAATCATCACTAGGCCGCACCGACATTCAACTTCGTTGTAAGTAAAACTGCAATGACACTAACTTAACTCAAACTGAACTTAAAACTGAGTGAAACAGCTTTAGTTTCTTCCCCATCCTTATATAATCTAGCATTAGACACGAGTTTTCTAGTACACTCTAGCCACCACAGTTGCCAAATCAGAGACATCCAAAATATGCCATAGTTCTCTTACATAACACTCTAAAGGCTTAGCATACAGACTGAAATGATTTTACATAATTTAACTCACATAAAACAATATAAAATTGAACAAAAATTATTGAACAACTTACAAAATAGCTCCACTTCACTTACAAATTGCAAGCTAACTGGTAACTCTGACACATAGTGTAAAAAGTAGGAGAAACACTGAAAAACTTCCAGTAAATGCACCTTCTTCCGCACTACCCCTTCCCTGGTTCTTTGTCGTCCCGACAAAACTACACAATATATACAAACATAACCCTTAATCCAAACTAGACAATTATACACAGACTAGTCCTTCAACTCATTAGGTCTTCTACCATGCCGCTTCTGATGACATCCCTGCTCCTTCAAACAGTCCACTCTTCCTGGAATATCTTGGTACTCTTCGTGAGGCACTTCTTTTCCTTGGAGACATCCCATCTGTACTCTCCTGGACCATTGTACTGCTACAGACAATACACGTGTACCATCTTTGGGTGAGACTTCCTACCTCCCCGAATTCGATACGTTATGTCTGATAGGCGGTCCAACACAGTGTAAGGCTTGTCCCATGGGCTATGCAGCTTCAATGACTGTCCCTTCTTAAAATGAGGATTATATAACCAAACTCTGTCACCGTCTTTGAAGCTCAGCTCACCCTCCTTGGCATCATAACCTCACTTCATCACTTCACCTGAAAATTTAGAGCTTCTCGCTCTTGATGATGTACTTCAGCCAGAGTTTCCTGAAGATGCTGGAGATGTTTGTAGGAGCTCCTCACCAAGTGGTGGTCCCATTAACAAGGCAACTGCTAAACACAACTCTTCACCCAGCATCAGTGTTGCAGCGGTTTAGCCGGTAGACTCATGTGATGCAGACAGATATGCCATTAGCAGCACAGGTAATTTCGAGTACAGTTCCATTTGTCCCTCTATGCAGTACTTTGCCAGCCAAGGTCCAGTTGAAATTCTCCACCATCCCATCTGACTGTGGCCTTAGCAGGGTCGTTCTGGTCTTCTTGATCCCCCAAAACTTGCAGCACTCACGGAACACAGGAGTTTCACTGTTTCTACCCTGGTCTGAAGATAGCTCCTGTGGCATCCCAAAACAATAGAAAACTTGGTCAACCAACACCTGATCAACAGTTACAGCTTCTTAATAGGGAATGGCAAAGGCTTCTGGCCACTTTGTGAAGTAGTCCATGGCAACACATATATACTGGTTTCCTCTTTCAGTGAATGGCATAGATAGAGCAATGTCCACCTCGGCTGTTTCCATCAGTGCATCCACTTGGTACAGCAGAATATGGGCACAACCACGTTTCTTGGGTCCTTTCTTGGCACAACATACATCACAGGCCTGACACCACTCTTCAGCATCCTGACGCATGCCAGTCCAGTTGAACCTCTATTGAAGCTGACTTAGAGTTTTCTTCACTTCCAGGTGACCACCAGTGATCTTGTTATGAGACTCATCCAAGATCCCAGACCTCATTTTCTTCAGAACCACCAGTTGACAATACTTGCTAAGGCTATCGGGTAGTCCACTGCTCAAACAAAAAAGATCCCACTGACTCCAGTAGCTGAATCTGGAATCCTCTTCCCAAGATGGTCACGCTGTGCTCTGCTGCAACCTTTCTAGCACTGGTTGTAAATTTGCATCCTCCATCTGCATCCTTTCCAGGTCTTCTTTAGCTGACACTGGCCTTACCACTGCAGTATTGCTGCATTTCTTATTAAGATTTTCTTTTTTTACATCACTGCTGGAACTCTGGGTCACAGGGCTGATGAGTCAGACTGTCAGCATTGCCATGTACCTGCTCAGAACAGTGCCGTACCTCATAGTGTGCTAGTTGTCCTTTCGGACTCTTTAATGTCTTCAACCACTCCAGTGCTGCATGATGTGGCCTGATGATGAAGTAGGACCCATACAAAGGGGGATGGAAAAAATCAAGACTCACTGCTAAGAGATCCTTACAGGTCACAAAGTAGTTCCGCTCCGATGGACTGAGCTTCTTGCTGTAATATGACACAACGTACTCCTTTTCATCCTTCTACGATAGGACTCCACCAGTACCACGGTCACTTGCATCACAGTCCAGAATGAATGGCTGACTATGATCTGGGTATGGCAATACTTGAGAGGGTTGCCAACACATGCCTGAGTTCACCGAAGGCCTCCTGAGTCACTGCAGTCCATGTAAATGTCTGCCTCTTCCCCATCAACTTGTACAGGTCCAGCTATCACTGCAAAGTCTGTGACAAAATGCCGATAGTTGGTACAAAATCCCAGGAAACTGTAGCTCCTTTACAAAAGTTTGACCCAGCCACTTTTCCACAGCTGCCACCTTCTCGGGATCAGTACAGACGCCGTCCTCGCTTAGAATGTTTCCCAGGTACTTCACTTCCTTCTGGAACAAGTAAAACTTCTTGGGTTTCAACTTGAGGTGCACTGTCCAGATTCCGTTGAGCGCATATGACGGCCTCTCCAAGTCCTGGTCAAAAGTCCGTCCAAACAATTACATCGTCCAGATAGGTGAGAGCTGGCTGCCAGTGCAGGCCTTCCAGTACACAATCCATAAGATGCTCAAAAGTAGCTGGGGCATTCCATAAGCCATATTGCATCACTTTAAAATGCCATAAACCCCACCCATACAAAAATTCTGTTTTCTCCTTGTCCTTCTCTGCAACCTTGACCTGATGATATCCTGCCTTCATGTCTGGGGTGGAGAACCACTTAGCACTTGACAGAACATTTCGGGTGTCATCAGTTCTTGGCAAGGGGTATGCATTCTTCACTGTCATTTCATTCAGGGCTCGATTATCTACACAGCATCATTTTGAGCCATCCCTTTTCCCCACCAGAACCACTCCTGCTGCCCAAGGACTGCTGGACTTTTCTATCACATTTGAGAATTTCCCTCACCTTCACCATTTCTTGCCCTTGGGCTGGCGATATCCTCTGCACTGGTTGTTTAATCAGGCAGTGATCCCTTGTGTCCACCCCATTAGTGCATCCCAAGTCTAATTCTCCTGTGGAAAACACATCAGCAAACTTCTTCAACAGCTGTCTCAGCTTCAGCACTTGTGAGTCATCCAGGCATTGTCAGTTACTTGAAAACAGGTCTTGTAAATGATCTGGCTGTTACCCATCTTCTTTGACTACATTCATTTTATAGGCCTTCCTCTGCTGCCACTTAGGGTCACCCACCTGGCACAGTCTGACAGTTTCTCTCTCAGTGATCTGTGGCTCACGAGAGAAACTGGTAATCACAAGCAGCACTTCACCTGCACCTGTTTCCACTGAAGTTCTCCCCATCATCACTTCGGCCTTCATCTTGCATCACCCTGCTGAGGGGGGCCAACTTGACACGGTGGCAGGGCTTGAAGCGTGGCTGGCAGTGCCACCTACTCTGGAGGCATGCCTACCTTTGTAGGGTTTGGCATCTGTTGGCCTCGTGGACCAAGCACCCCATACATCACTGGTGGAGGAGGCCAGCTGGTGATGTTAGTCCCTACCCATCTGCCATCAAGGGTGGGACTGTTGCCTCCCCACATGTTTGCTGTGCATAGAGTCCCGTAATGCTGTAAGACTGGAGTCCTAAGGGTTGAATGATGCTGCACAATGCACCCTGCAGCTAGTAATACACCTCTTTGGTCACTTATTCTGGCTAGACGGGCGGCCTGGTTGGATCCGACCAGGTCAATCAGCTGGTCATGTGTTGGCTATGGTCAAGTGGGCTCTGGGGGGACCTGGTGGCTCCAACTGTCCTGGAGTCACCTTTGCCCAGGTTCCACTGTGATTACCCGCGTATATTCTCCTGCTACCTCTGGGGTTGCCAGTGTTGTCCCTGGCATAAGACCTCATCTTGCTGGGCTCCATGGTGGGTGGAGGGGTGGGAGAATAAAGGTTATTTGGGTTATTTGTTGACATATGGAAGAAAATATTACTAAATATGTTAACAATGCAGCATCTGGCGCTGACCCTTCTTCGGACTCTTCTACCGTGATTACCACTCTGGAGCCTTTCGAGGCCCCTGGGGAGTATCCTGCTCTGCCTCAGCATTCTGCTGGGTCTGGAAGGCATTCCCATTGGATTGGTGTGGCTCTGGGGTTAACCTCAGACGAAACGGTGCCAGTGTCGTATGCACGGAGTGACTTTATGCAGGAAGTTACCGTTCCCTTCTCTATTAACCTAAATTAATCTAACCTAACCAAACCTAAACTAACCTAACCTAACCTAACCTAAATAAACCTAAATTAAACTAACCTCAATTAACAAAATGACTGATTTCACAATCTACCTGTAACATATGCATATATATATATATATATATATATATATATATATATATATATATATATATATACAGTATATATCGACCTATAATTACCTACAGGTCGATTAGCCGTCCAACTCTTTCCCTGGCACATATATATCATAAAATGTTGTTGATAAATGGCACAATACTTGAGATAACAAGCGAATACTTTCAGCCAACAACTTAAAAGACCACTCGGCACATGTTCACTCAACAGAGTAGTAACTTCCAGCAGACGTCACTCAGTGCATATGACACCGGCATCAAACACCAATATCTAGTACTAAAATCCACACTGGGTGGGTCAGTACTAGATAATGACATTCTTGAATTACACCATGCCATTGTTTCGGCTTGTCAGGAACCTAAAATCTGTTGGTAGTGGATGGAAGCCTCCTTGTTGAGGTGTCCTCCCCTTGAGAGAGCTCATGATTACTGAATTTGACTTCTGTTTCTGGTGCAGCTGTTACCTGTGTTCCTCGCAATTATTTAAATCAGCATAAGGGTGTAATCTTTTCTCGTGGCCTCCTTTGATACCCAGAGGCACGGTTGCTCAAGGAACTGTGGTCTTCTGGTGTGGAAACTGTTGAGCGCCTGCGCAAGAAAATACAGGCTACCAGAGGCACGGTTGCTCAAGGAACTGTGGTCTTCTGGTGTGGAAACTGTTGAGCGCCTGCGCAAGAAAATACAGGCTATCTTGACCTCAACACAGACCTTGTTCCTGACATTTGACAGTCTAATGTTGCCTACGTCTGTTAAACTAGGTTATATGTCACGTCTCATTAAGCCATACGTACCAACCCCTAAGCACTGTTTCTACTGCCACGGGTATGGACATGTCAGCCGATTTTGCTGTTGTGCACAAGCTAGCCTTCCTGGTGTCTGTGTGTTCTGTGGCAAACCAAGCCATACCAGCGACTGTACAGGACCCCTTAAATGTTCTTAAATGTTATCACTGAGGAGGTCCTCATGCTCTCTTATTAAAAACTGTCCAAGATAGTGCCTGGAAAAGGAGGTTTTATCCATTCGTACACATGAGAGGATTTCGTTTCCTGAAGCAAAAAGGAGAACCCAGACTCTCTTCTTTCAGCCCAGGGTTACATATGCTTCTGTCCTTTCTGGAATGCCTGTGTGCCACCCTGAATCTCAGAGGCAGCCTTGAACCATTACAGTGTCCACTCTTCGACTCGTGATTTGCAGGATCCTGTCCCCATGGTTAGTACTGTTTGTGGGAACGATGTTTACCTGACTGGTACTCTAACTTTTTCTGCCCCCTCTTTGGTGGCTGACGGCTTGCACACTTCCATGGTTGTGGCGGATGTCCATGTTGACCTAACTCCTTCTCCTGTCTTACCCAGTATGCCTGAGGGTCCATCTGTACCTGGCAAAAATTACCGTTGTTCTTCTGAGTCCTTTGAGCTTGAAGACCGGCCACATATGGTCTCTGTTGCTGACCCTTGTGCCAACACCTCTTATGTTCCCTCTGCTCTGCAGGCTGAGGGATCTAGCTATGTGAAAGCTGAAACTGATGGTTCACCTCTGGTTCGGTCCCCACCTGTGGATAATGTTGGACAGCTTGTTGTCCTTCTGATCTAAAGAATAAGTTGTCCTTCTCAAATGCTTCGAGTCCCTTGGACTCTACTTCCACTTCTGGGGCTTCTTGTGGGGTCCGTGGCCGTCCTACATCTCCAAAGGCGGTCCCCAAGCCGTCTTCCAAACAATCTGATATGATCACTCTAAGAAGGAGTGTTGTAAAACTTACTCCCTCATCCTCACATTTCCCTTTAGGTGTTCGGCAGAGGATGCGGGTTTCTGGTGTGGGGCAGGCTCCTCTGAAGAGCCATCAAAGCATCAATCCAAACCCACTCGTTTGTCAGGTGTACAGTCCCACACTTTATCATCATCCTTCCGCTATGGGTTCTATCATCCAGTGGAACTGTCGGGGTTTACTTGTCAACTGTCATCTTGTTTCTCAGTTTACTCCTCTGTGCATGTACATCGAGGAGGCCATGGTGGGTGATGCTGTTCCATCCAGTCCTTGTGGCTACCATGCCTTTTATTTTGATCCTGTGCTTGGCCAAGGTCGTCAGTGAGGTGCTGCTATCTTCCTTAGCCAGGTTATTCTATATAGTCATCTGGACATCTCCACTGCCCTGCAGGCTGTTGCTGTCTAGATGTTTTATGTCAGCAGCATATACATGTAGTCTGCAGTCTTTATCTTCCACCTAGTGCTACTGTTGAAAGGGTGGCCCTGGAATATCTTATTCATGGCCTTCCATCTCCCTTTCTGTTACTATAAGAAATGAATGGTCACCATCAACAATGGGGAAGCAGTGAGGCCAACCTTCAGGGTGTTATGCTCGCCTCTTTGATGGAAGATGAGGAGTTGGGCATTTTAATTTCCAATAAAATTATTTATTTCCATAGCCAGACTGGAACTTTTACTGCCATTGACTCATCCTTATGCTCGGCTGATGTTGTTTTAGATATTACCTGAGATGTGTTGCTAGACCTTTATGGCAGCAACCATTTTCCGCTACTCTTTACTGCTGGTGCAGGTGGACCTCAGCCTCATCTTCCTCACTGGCTTATGGATAAGGCTGACTGGCCACGTTTCAAGGAATTTAGTTATATTTCCCTTTCTGTCAATAAGTTTGGCTGCCTTACTGAGGCAGTGTCATATTTCAATGACTTGTTGCACTCAGGATCCCTCTTATCTGTTCCAAGAACGAGAGATCAGTTTCCTAAATGTCCGGTTCTTTGGTGGAACTCCGAGTGCAGTTCCACAGTGAGAGCCAAACAAATAGCCTCTCGACTTCGTCATCACCGTAGGGATCCTCAGTATTTGGTGGCATATCAGATGACATGAACTCATATGAGGCAGGTTTTAAAGGAAGCCAGGCATTCATCCTGGAAGGGTTATGATTTGTCCATCAGTTCAAGGACTTCCATCACTTAGGTGTGGAACTGTGTAGGGAAAATTTCAGGAAAATTTACTGTTCCCTCTCCTCCTGTTTTATCTGCAGCAGGTGGAACTGTGGTTGATCCTTTTGCTGTTGCAGAGTTGCTTGTCGATCATTTTGCCAGTGTGTCACAGAAGGATGCCGATGCTGGCCACCGTTGGCGCCTAGAGTCTCGTGGTCTCAGTTTTGCCTCTTCTGGGGGAGAGTCTTACAATGTTTCATTTTCTGTTTCTGAACTCCAGGCAGCTCTGTTGCAGTTTCATGATTCCTCTCCTGGTTGTGATGATACTCCTTATGCCTTTTTACATCACCTGTCTGATGAGTCCCTTTCATTTTTGCTTTCATTATTTAATAATATCTGGTGTTCTGGTGAGTTTCCACCTTGTAGGGGTGTTGCTGTAGTTATCCCCATCCCCAAACCAAGTAAGGATCACCTTCAGGCGACGAAATTGGTCTGCTTCTCTGACCTGTTGTATATGTAAAGTTCTGGAAAAGATGGTCAATATTAGGTTTGTGTGG
>NC_136993.1:36194909-36242409 GCF_032717465.1 Coenobita brevimanus | reverse complement strand
CGTCAGAAATTCCTCCATGGGCAAAAGGGGACAGATGGTGCCTACTGTCTGTCCTCAGTGCTTGGTGGAGCCTCCGGCCGTTTTACTGATGTTTTGAGTTTTCTCCAGGGGGCAGGCCTCCTTCCACTATTGAAAGTCATTAATATTTTATAACCTATTCTTTTCTTATTTTCAGTGTTTTATTTCTACTAATGGGTATTGACTTTATTTTCAATATGCCCATAATATTTGCAACATCTTTTACCTTGTTATCTGGCGGCATATGACCCTGGCAGTTGTGCCAACAGATTTTAATTATGTTCAGTCAATCAGTCAATTTTCTTGCATCATACATCAGGTTCCACTACCCCTAGACCGCTATCAAAGGAACAACTCACTTTGCACTGGAGCAGTAGTTCTGATATTGGGGTATCACTGTACTGCAGAGTGCCCTCACCTCGCCACCAGAACCTATACGCCTCACTGCCATGACAGGAACTGACCTTCCTCGAACCTTCAGCTTCATCGAGCAGAAGTCCAGCTCATATTCCATGGACATCAGATAATCCAGACCAAGAAAACAAGGATCCTCCATCTCGGCTACATAGACTGGAAGCGTGACCTCTTGCCCTGCCACTTCAGTCTGGACAATCAGGGATTCCCTCAGTTCTGTGCAGTGTTTAGTTACACCACAATTTTTCTGATGACTCAGGCACATACCAATAATGTAACACATCAGGCCTCACAGAAGTCTGTCCTGAGGCTGAATCAATCACCAGGAAACACTTGTTGCTGTTTATCCTTCTGTCTACTGTTACGGAACAGAGAAAAATAATGTACACTTTAAGTGAGAATACTAAAAATCACTACAGTCCCGTAAAGTTCCAGGTTCAAAACAAAGAGTTAGGTAAAATTACAAGTTAAAGTTTAATGCTCAAACTAACAACAAAACATTCAGGACTCATAAGGATAATGTAATGGCAAAAAACAGGTTAAATATATGGTTAACTGCAATAGCCTCTATTAACATGAAATTAGCAAGAGTAAATTTACCTAAGTCAGCCCTGATAAAATGAAAATACACTGGGTAATGCTCAGTTAATGCAAGATAAATTATTACAGATACAAAATAATATTAAAACTGGCTGACAAAATGAATCCTACACAAATTACAAAAACTTCACTAGGCCCACAAATTAAACTTATGCTATACAGTACAAGAAAAAATGCAATAACAGTTATACTCAAATTACACAGCTGCTAGATGGTTGGAGACTTCCTGAGCACTCAATAATAACTGTACAGGGGAGGACAGAGATGTGAACAAAATGAGGAGTAGATCTAAGTGGCAATGATGCAGAGACTGAGCTCATTATATAGGGGCCGGCAGAGCTTGATACAACTTGTAAGAAGGACGCGCAAATGAAGCCATGGGGACAAAGAGCTGACAATCCCGCTCTGAACAACAGAAAGGACGACTTATTCTACTATAACGGTAGAAGGGGGGAACTGAGGCAGAACACGCTCGTGATCAAACATGCAGCATAGTATGCGTTAAAATTACACAAAGGATGATGAAATCATAGGCTATGTAACACCTCCCCACAAAGAAAAAAGAAATTTACAAAGGAAAATTCTTATTACTCTAAAACAATCTGTATATGGCATTACAGAACATGCAAAAGTCTTTCCTAGTGTTACAAAACATGAGATCTCCCTAGCACGTTCAGTCATAGGTACTTGCCAGTATCCCTTTAACAAATCAAACTTACTTATGTACCTAGCCTTTCCAATCTTGTCTATGCAATCTTCCACGCAAGGGAGAGGGTAAGTGTCTGTTTTGGTTATCTGATTAACACGTCTGTAGTCAATGCAAAGCCGCTGTGACCCACCTGGCTTAGGGACTAGAGTGACAGGAGAACTCCACTCGCTCGGACAGGGCTCAATCATCTTGTGGTCCAACAGGTAGCCAAGCTCCTTCTGGATGAGAGGAACTTTCACTGGGTTCACACGGTAAGGAGGCAGTTTAATTGGCTTTGCGTCTCCAACATCGACATCATGCATCAACACAGTAGTTCTTCCTGGAGTGGCACGGAACACTTGCGGGTACTCCTGCAGTAATGCCGAAAACTCCTGCCTTTCCTCGGGAGGTAGATGAGAAAGCTTAGTCTGGAGATCATTCATGATATCAGGATTCTTCCCCAAACTATCACTCAGGCTCATGCTGCATGGGAGAGCTTCAGTTGCAGACTCGGGTGGAACTGCTACAGTGCAGACTGGATTATTTTCGTCCCGCCTGTGATATAACTTTAGCATGTTGATGTGACATAGTTGCTTCTTCTTTCTACGATCTGGTGTGGCGATGATATAGTTGACATCACTGAGTTTCTTCTCCACGAAATAAGGACCACTAAACTTGGCTTGAAGAGGTTGCCCATGAACTGGTAGCAGAATCAAAACCTGATCTGGCTGAAAGTGGCGTAACCTGGACTTCTTATCATACCAAGTCTTCATCTTCTCCTGAGCAGCTCCTAAATTCTCTCTCGCCAGCTGTAAAGCAGTGGACAGCCGTTCTTTGAACTTCATCACATACTCCAGCAGGTTGACGTCATCTCCCTCCGACAGCCAGCATTCCTTGAGTAGCTTAAGGGGTCCTCTTACTTCATGGCCAAACAGTAGTTCAAAAGGTGAGAAGCCCAGTGATTCATTTGGAGATTCTCTTGCGGCAAACACAACGAATGGAAGACCTTTATCCCAGTCTTTCTGATGTTCCAAACAGTATTTCTTGAGCATCGATTTGAGTGTTTGATGATATCTCTCCAACGCTCCTTGGGTCTGGGGATGGTAAGCTGAAGACGTGATCTGAGTGATGCCCAACTCTTTCAGAGACTGCTTGAAAACATTCGACATGAAATTACTTCCCCGGTCTGACTGTACCTCCTTGGGCAGACCAAACTTTGTGAAGAACCCTAGCATTTCCTTAACCACGTTCTTTGCTGAGATATTTCTAAGTGGAATGGCTTCAGGATAACGAGTAGCCATATCAATCAGGGTCAACACATAAGAAAATCCTGAAGAAGTCTTAGGAAGAGGGCCCACAATATCCACCAACACACGGGTGAAAGGCGCCTCAAAAGGAGGAATGGGAACTAGAGGTGCAACCTTTTCGGTCTGATTACACTTCCCCACAACTTGACAGGTGTGACAAGACTTACAATACCAGGAAACATCCCTGAAGATACCTGGCCAGTAGAAGTGTTTCAAAATGCGTGCCACAGTCTTCCCCACTCCAAGGTGTCCTGCCAAACTGGAATCATGAACCACTCTAATGATATCCTGACTACAAACACGAGGGATGACAGCTTGATGTACAACCTCCCATTCACAGTCGGCTGATGCTGTTGGGGGTCTCCACATCCTCATAAGTACTCCTGACTTTATATAATAACAAGTAGAAGCACCAGCTGACTCTTCCTCACTGCAAGCAGAATTAGCTAGACCTTTCAACTCAGGGTCAGCAACCTGCAACTCAACCAACTCTTGACGAGACAAATTATCAACACTACGAGGTACTGCCTCATCTGGTGAGTGGTCCAAATTAGCAAGAAAAGTGTCAGCTAGGATAACATCATCATCATCATTATCCTCTAAATCACCAGTAACTTTAGACTTAGCCCTAGTGACAGCACATGCAGGGAACACATCAGGGACATCACAATCATGGGACGCAGCCACTGGCTCACTAGACAACTGAGGAGCTGGACACACTTGACTTCCACCAATATCATTTCCAAGTAAGAAAGTTCCACCTGACATTGGGAGTGTCTCAACCAACCCAACCATAACGGAACCATTAACAAAACCAGACTCTAAATTCACTCTGCACAGAGGGACAGAGAAGTAATTATTCCCTACACCTTGTAAGATTACAGTTTCATCAGAGGAATTAAAATTAGAGCCTAGAACACTGGTCAGCATAGGGGATTGGCAAGCACCTGTATCACGATATATTTTAACTGATTTCCTGTCATTACTGTCCAGAGGACTGACAAAACCATCAGACAGGAAATTAGCACATGAACTCTTGAGAGTGTCACCCACGTTACTGCTCAAAAGAGGAGCTCCATCATGAGAATTTAAGTTACCCCTCAAAGCAGGTTCAGTTAACTCAGTTAAAGAATTCTGGGAACTCTCAAGGGTGGACACTAGACCAATTGACTGAATATTTAAAGACTCCTTTTTGTTCACATCACGCTGTCTCCTGAAACATTTCTCCGTAGTATGACCAAGCTTACTACAATAAGTACATTAACTTTTCTGAAATCTAGAGGTGAAGCTGGTATTTACTTCCTGAGAAACATCATCTTTATTCTCTTTCCTGTTACCTGTACTCTGAGTAGAGGCAACGTACTTACTCTCAGCTTTCCCTTTTTCTTTAGAACATCTCTTGTGAGTGAGAACATATTCATCAGCTAAAACTGCAGCATCAGACAAATTATCTGTTCTTCTCTCATCAAGATATAGGCTTACATCTTTATAAATACACCTCTTGAAGTCCTCCAGCAAAATCATCTGCTTAAATTTACCAAAATCAGAATCCACATTCTTAGAATTTAACCACTGCTCTAACAGATCTTCTTTGATTTTTGCATACTCAACATGGGATTGCTTATCTTGCTTGTAAGTTGTCCTAAATTTTACTCTATAGGCTTCAGGAACAAGCTCATAGGCCTTAAGAATCAAGCTCTTAACTACATCATAATTATCAGATTGATCCTGAGGCAAAGATGCGTAAGTTACTTGAGCTTTACCGGTGAGAACAGTTTGAAGGAGTACTGGCCGATACTCCTTGGGCCAATTAAAACCTGTAGCTACCCTCTGAAACAACTGAAAATACTTTGTTAAATCAGATTCATTAAAAGGAGGGACAAGTTTAACACTTTTAGCCACATCAAAATCATCAGAGCTAGATGATCCAGTTCCACCTTGTTTCATGCGATACTCATGGTCTGCCTGAATCCTAGCAAGTTCAATTTGTGCCTGAGCCTGTACCTGTGCCTCTTGAATACGAGCATTTGCCTGAAATTCAGCCTCCTGAATACGAGCCTGAGACTCCGCCTCCTTAGCACTTGCTTGAAATTCAGCCTCCTTAACACGAACCTCCTGCAGGGGCTAGCTGTAACTTAGCTAATTCAATCTGCGTTTGCTCATTTGGAGGAGTTACATTAAACAAGCTTTTATTAATCATGCCAGCAATTTGATCTTTAGAATGATGAGAGTGAACTGCAATTCCCAATTGTTGAGCAACAAGCTTAAGTTCATTCTTTGTTCTGTTTTCTACATCACACACTGTTGGCACATTTGACAAAAAATCTTTGGCTTCATCAAGTGTAGTAATAGTAGACATCATGAATAAATCACAGTCACAAAATATCAAGCAATATCCTTATGATAATATCCTGAATATCCTGATATGAGGTCGCCAAATTTATGTTACGGAACAGAGAAAAATAATGTACACTTTAAGTGAGAATACTAAAAATCACTACAGTCCCGTAAAGTTCCAGGTTCAAAACAAAGAGTTAGGTAAAATTACAAGTTAAAGTTTAATGCTCAAACTAACAACAAAACATTCAGGACTCATAAGGATAATGTAATGGCAAAAAACAGGTTAAATATATGGTTAACTGCAATAGCCTCTATTAACATGAAATTAGCAAGAGTAAATTTACCTAAGTCAGCCCTGATAAAATGAAAATACACTGGGTAATGCTCAGTTAATGCAAGATAAATTATTACAGATACAAAATAATATTAAAACTGGCTGACAAAATGAATCCTACACAAATTACAAAAACTTCACTAGGCCCACAAATTAAACTTATGCTATACAGTACAAGAAAAAATGCAATAACAGTTATACTCAAATTACACAGCTGCTAGATGGTTGGAGACTTCCTGAGCACTCAATAATAACTGTACAGGGGAGGACAGAGATGTGAACAAAATGAGGAGTAGATCTAAGTGGCAATGATGCAGAGACTGAGCTCATTATATAGGGGCCGGCAGAGCTTGATACAACTTGTAAGAAGGACGCGCAAATGAAGCCATGGGGACAAAGAGCTGACAATCCCGCTCTGAACAACAGAAAGGACGACTTACTCTACTATAACGGTAGAAGGGGGGAACTGAGGCAGAACACACTCGTGATCAAACATGCAGCATACTGTGCGTTAAAATTACACAAAGGATGAAGAAATCATAGGCTATGTAACACTACTTACACACTGTCGGTTGCAGTTCTCTTGCATTCTCTCATTGGTGGGGTGCTTAGGAAAAGTCAGCTGGTGGTTGCCCCTTAACACAAACCTCTAATAGTTTTCTGCTTCTTATTTAGTCTTCCACAGCCTTCATCTTATCCTCTTTTTTCTTCTTCCGACACTCAGAACTTAAGTGTTCCACTTCGTTACATGTCCAACATGCTTTTGTTACAATTACGAGGTGTAGACTGTAGCACGAGAAGTAGGCTGTAGCACTAGTCGAGCAGGGCAGTACTGCCAAGGTGGATGGAATGCTGATGACAGGGAGAACTGGAATCCCTGTTTCATCAGCCCTCGGGACTAGTTCCTGACGATCCCCTTTGCTGAACTTTTTCACTGTTTCAGTAACACAGAGAGTAGGACAGCATGCTCTCAAAAACAAGTTTCTCCAACTGTCTACACCAGTCTCCATCCACAGTATACACTATACGTCCATTAAAAAAAAAAAATAATAATAATAAAGAACACAATAACCAGGCCTTGGAGTCCATGGGGAGGGGGGAGACCATAAATGCCATCATCCACCCTTCTCCTGGTAAAGATTCAGTGAAATGCCTAGAACACCTGTCTGACTCACTTCTGCATTTCTGCAACATTCACGGCCTTTCCCCTAACTTTCTGTTGACCACCACCTCTCCTCTTCTAAACCTCACCTTCTCTTCCTAACAGAGACCCAGTTGTCTGAGGCAACTGACAGCAAACCTTTTTCTGTTTCCTCCAACTTTCTCTATATTCATTTCAAAGCCAAAAGTGGCTGTTGTGTAAACGTACATAATGACTTATTTTGCGCTCGTGTTCCTGAACTTGATTCTACTGCATTCTCTACTCTCTGGCTTCGGCTTTCCTGTCATTCTCTGACTCAATATATGTGCGTTGTTTACTTACTTCCTGATTCTACTATGAAAAATTCTTTGATTATCTTACATCTACGACAGAACACATTCTATCCACTTCTTCCTCTGAAATCTCCATTCTAGGAGCTGTCCATGTTCACCACCATATTTGGCTCTCCTCTCCTTTCACTGATCCACCTTGTGAACAAGCCTTAATGACCTACAGCAGCCTGTACAGCACTCTACCCATACCCCTGACCGCCTGGGAGAGAGCTCCCACGTACTTGACCTCTTCCTTACAACTAATCTTTCTGTTTACGCTGCTAATCTTTCCTCTCTGTTGGGCTCCTCTGATCACAACCTTATTACCTTGACCTGTCCTATAGCTCCAGTACGGCCTATGGACCCCCAAAAGAAACGTCGACTGTGGCACTTTGGAGCTGCGGATTGGGAGGTCCTCAGGCAGTACTTCTTTGATTTTCCCTTAAGTCATTATTCCTTCCATGGCCGGGAGCCATCTGAGTGTGCTTTGCACATTACAGAGGTTATTCTCTGTGGCATGGAAGCATACATTCCCTTCTCATATCCTTTGACTAAAGCAAGAAAGCCTTGGTTTAATCAAGCTTTTTCTAATGCTGTCCCCAACAAGGAGAGGGCTTATAAAAGGTACAAGAGCTAACTGACCACTGAATTAGATCTTATTTATGTTTCTGCCCGGGATCATGCTAAGTCTGTTCTTTGCTCTGCTAAAAATAATTTCATTCATACTAAATGTTCTCAACCCTCCAACTCGAATTCTTCCCGCTCCTTCTGGAACCTTGCCAAAAACCTTTCTAACAGCTTTACCTCATCATCCTTCCCTCCTCTTTCCTACTCTGATGGGTCTGTAGCTATTTCTTTTACTAATAAATCAGATCTCTTCACTCAGAATTCTCCTCCAATTCCACCTTAGACAGTTTTGGTTTTGTTCCTCCATCACTTCCCCCCTCTAACTTCCTCATGGCTGACAATAAAATTTCTTCAGCTGGTATATTTTCTGCCATCACTGGCTGTAATACAAGGCATATGGGCCTGATGGAGTCCCTCATGTTGTCCTCAAGAACTGTCCTTCTTTGCTTTCACTCTGCCTAGGTAAACTCTTTTGCCTTTGTCTTTCAACTAGTACCTTTCCATCTTGCTGGAAGTTTGCTCTCATGTAGCCAGTCCCAAAGAAGGGTGACCATTCCCAGCCCTCTAACGATCGTCCAATTTCTTTAACATCCCGTGTCTCAAATGTTTTCGAGTCAATTCTTAACAGGAAAATTTAAAGCATCTTTCTCATCACAACTTTCTCTCTGATCATCAATATGGGTTCCTTCAGGGATGCTCCACTGGCGATCTTCTCACCTACCTTTCAGACTCCGGTCATCCTCCTTTCGGGACTTTGGCAAAAGCCTTGCCATTGCACTTGACATCTCAAAGGTTTCGATCGAGTCTGGCATAAATCTTTAATTTCCAAACTGCCCGATTATGGTTTCTATCCTTCTGTCTGTGCCTTCGTCTATAGATTCCTTTCTGGTCGTTCTGTAGCCACTGTTGTAGACGGCCGTCATTCTTCTCCTAGATCTATCAACAGTGGTGTTCCTCAGGGCTCTGTCTTATCACCAACTCTCTTCCTTTCTTCATCAATGACCTTCTAAGCTATACATCTAACCCTATCCACTCATACACTGATGATTCCACCCTTCACCTTTCCATTCAGTTCTTGCAACATCTATCTCAGCAGTTACTTCACAAGGGATGAGGCTATGGCAAACCAGATGGCTGACTTGGCTCATATCTCTGACTGTGGTAAATATAATCTTATTTTTAATGCATCAAAAACTCAGTTTTTACACCTACCAACCCGACACAGTCTTCCACAGGAGTACCCACTAATGTTTAATAATATCCAGCTCAATCCTGCATCATTCTTGAACATACTTGGGGGTTTCATTTACTCGGGACTTATCTCGGAAAGATTGTATTTCTCCTCTTGTAATATCAACTTCCAAGAGATTGGGTGTGCTAAGCCGACTCCGTGTCTTCTTTACCCCTGCACAGTTGTTGACTTTATACACGGGTTTTATTCGCCCCTGTGCAGAGTACAACTCTCATGTGTGGGGAGGCTCCCCACATACACCTCTTCTCAATAGGGTGGAGTCAAAGGCTTTTCTTCCCATTAACTCTCCTCCTCTTACTGGCTCCCTTCAACCTCTGTCTCTTCACCGCACTGTTGCCTCTTTATCTCTTTTCTATTGCTACTTCAATGGTCACTGCTCCTCTGAACTGTCTGTTTGCTTCCCTCCACCTCTACGATGGGTGTGTAGCACCCGGCTATCAGCAAACTCTCATCCTTGTTCTGTCCAACTCTTTAATGCAAGAGTTAATCATTACTCCCAGTCTTTCATTTATGCAACAGATCAACTCTGGAACTGTCTCCCTCTGTCTGTATTTCCCACTTCCTATGATCTCCAGTCTTTCAAACGCAGTGTGTCCAGGCATCTCGAAGTGAATGGATCTTGAATTTGGCTCTCTTTTGTATTTTGTTTTTTTCTTGGAAGAAACGGTTTGCAGGCTCCTGGCCTTTGGTTCCTTCTTTCTTGCATTAAAATAAATGTAGATTTTCATGCACTGCTCTGTTCTTTCTCCTTCTTCCTTTTGTACCAATTCTCCTCCTTGAGTCCCAGCTTCCCACAGAGCCAGCAACCTCCTCTGGTCTTGTCCACTTTGCTCTTCTATTTGTAGCAGTCCTCTTTCCTATGCTCTGGCTTTTCACAGTACCAGCAACATCCTTCATATTTTTTCTGCTTCACGTACCTGACCCTTTCTTGCCTTGAATCTTGAAGTACGACCTGCCTGAAAAGTGGACGTACTGGACGGGATGTAGGATCAACTTCTAGAGCCCTGGCTTGTGCTTGTTGCATGCTTCTGGGTTATGCCTGCTTCACTTGCACTTTCAACTCTGCAGTATCAAGAGCATCGATGAACTGGTCCCTCAGAAGAATAGAGAATAGGTTAGGTGCTGCGCCAGTGTACAGTATGCAGTGTATGCCATACTTTCCAGGTCATGAGCGAGCTGCCGCAGAGATTTGCCTCGAGCCCATACAAGGCTCCAAAAATCTGCTCTGTGAACCTCAGTCTGGTACATGGTCCCGTACCTGCACTCCAGTACTTCTGCTAAGGACTGATAATTGTTCCTCTTCTCTACTGACATGTGGCCCAGAATTTCCATTGTGGCACCCCTGAGGTTAATAGCCAGGTGCACTACTCTCTGGCCATCATACCAGCCATTCTGATCAGCAAGTAGTTCAAACAGCTCACGGTAAGCTTCCCAAGATACTCTGCCATCAAATTCCTGTGGTTTCTTTTTAATTGGACCGCCATAATAGCCATGCACTACACTGGTTTGAGGCATAAAAACCTGTACATCATAATTAAGTCCAGGATCAAAACTATATTCTGTTAATTCAACCCTGTAATGCTACCTCTAAATGTTTGGGATCCATCAAGATTCACCATACACTGCCCACTCTCTTTGTATACTCCCTGTACACTAACCTGAGGCTCAGTGGCAATATTTCTCTACGGCGTCAATTTTCTCACTATTATCTTCACTTGGTTGACTATATTCTTCAACTAGTTATCTACATGCTGTCTGTGCTCTATCACTGTTCCCTCACTAATCTTTAGCTGGCTGTCTACATGTTGTCTGCACTCCATCACATTATTGCTTACCTCATACTTCTGTTGCCATTGCTTAGTGTGTACAGTACATCCTCCTTCAACTGTTGTTGTTCTTCCTTCATTTCCCTCATGAAAGCATTTAGTCGTCCTTGCATCCTCAGTTGTAAATCCCTCAGTTGCTCCTGTATTGCTTCTTGAAGCTGTTCATATCGTTCTTTCTGTTCTTCGTTCTGTGCCTGTAATTGTTCTTTGAGTTCTTTTTGTCCTTCATTCAGTGCTTGTAATTGTTCTTTCGGTTCTCCCAGTCCTACATTCTGTGCTTGTAATTGTACACTTTGTGCCTGTAGTAGCTTCGTGATTGCAGCCTACGATGCCTCTTCTTGTCTAGCTTGGCCTCTTGTCTGTACACTTTCTGCCTCCATGTTGAAGGTTTGACTCACTGCAGCACTTTCTAATGATCGACACTCCTGACACCACTGTTATATCCCCGTCCCACATTGCCACAGGCTCCAACAGCAGTAGTACAGTATAATATGGACATTATCCAGTGAGTTGTTCTTCCTATGGTCAGCCTTTCGGTGTACAACACTCAAGATCAGAACAGGCGTGGAAAATAAACACCGGCTTCCCATGTTTGCGGTGTTTATTCACCTGATAATTACACTTAATGCTTGCCAACTACATTTCACTGTTTTCACAGGTACAAGAGCTATAGAGTCTTCACTAAGCCGCACTGACATTGAACTGCACTGACACTAAAACTGAAATGACTCCAACTAAACTCAAGCTGAACTGAAAACTGACAGAAATAGCTCTAGTCTCTTCCCCATCCATGTATAATCTTACATTAGACTCGAATCTTCGAGTATACTCTAGCTACCAGAGGTACCAAATCAGAGACATCCAAAATATGCCTGAGTTTTCTTAAATTACATAACACTCTAAATGCTTTAGCAGACTGAAATAAAATTACATAACAGTCACGCAGATAAAAACATCATAGAGAAAAAGATCACAAAAAAATCAATGTATACCTTATCAAATAATTCCACTCACAAATAGCAGGCTAGCTGGCAACTCTGACTTGTAACGGTAAAAATTCGAGAAACAGACATTTCCCGTAAATCCTGCATCTCAATTGTTCTAATAATTATACCACAGCTATTACTTAGTTGTATGATACTTGCTGTTTCAGTTACATTACCAGCGACATTACCTTAGACGCCCCCTTTATATCTATCCAGTAATTACTGTATATCTCGGCTCTTACCTTCATTTATGTGTTACCTTTTACTTTGACCTATATTACCTACAACTATAGTTCAGCTTCTACTTTGAATTAGATGTTTTGCTAATTAATCTGAGCAATATTATGAATATATTGTACCTCAACAATTACCTTGAGTTTTATCTGAACTATTACCTGTCATTTGAGACGTTGCAATCCTTGCTGGTGAGACTGCAATAACACAGACCGATAGGCACAGTGTGAAGACAGCTCGCATTTTCATTATCAGGTTACCTGAAGGAAAGTTAGGTAATGGGTAATATCTAACATCTCTGTAGCAAATTCTGCTGCAAATACAGTACTTACGCTACTATTATTACTACTACTACTACTACTATTCCAAATTTTGCAGCAGCAGTAGCAGGGGAAAGCACGGCAGAGACGATGGTGCTTGAGCAGGATGTAGGGGTGCAGCCTGAGTTGGTGGGGGAGGTGAGTGCTGGGGCTGTGATGGGACCGATGGTGGATGGAGGCAAATCTGGGAGAATTCATGGTGAGGATGGTGGGCCTGTGTTAGTAGAGAGAAGACAAGAGGTAAGTGTTTGAGAGAAAAGTAGGACAGTATTAAATTGAGAAGAAAGGGAGAGTACAAAGTTATCTGGTGATGGGCATGGAGTTGGAGAGTGGTGATTGTGTGGCACAGAGTAATGGAAGAGGTGTGACAGAAAGTTGGACAAGCACTCTTGATATGCCTGTCACAGACTCAACTACCGGGGCAATAACCAGAATAAAAACATCACAACTGAGAAAATAGACTGGTATCGATGTCACTGGACAGAATACAAAGCAATTTCAAAAGCTGACCATGATTATACCACTGGTGATAAACTTTGTGAGTGGATTCTTGTTGAGAGAAGAAGACCTAGAATGAAACGACCTCAGTTTGGTGTAACAGGCTCAAAGAAGAGTGATGTTCATGATATTATAGAGGTAAACAGATTTTGGATGTATTCTTAGGAAGAGTAGATAAGTATTTGTTGACAGTATAAAGAATTTAATTCACAGTGTTTTATTCACTGTTTTTATTCTCTCTGTAGTAAACATTGGGAAACTACAGATCATATAAAAGGAGTTCTGTGCTTATAAGATTAGTGAGAGAGCTATGGATAGAGATAATTTTGTTTAATGGAGATTTATGGCCAGAGGAACATTATTTTACATAAGTTTTATGATAAGTCTAAGAGAACCTTAAACAAAGATTCAATCTAGATACTTATATAAGTTTCTTTTCTTATGGTCTACAACTTTTAGTATTTTTATTGCCTTTACTTCTGTTTGTAGTTGATTAACTGGCTGTAGTACAGTCACTGCTTGCATAACACGCGATCAGAGAGAGCGAAATTAGTCATAACACGGTCTTTTTTTTTTAGTCCAAGAAATGGTCAAAACACGATTTTGACAAATATTACACGGGTGGAGAAATTGCCCATTTCTTAAAAGAACGTACTACGCTACTACGAAAGTGAAAACGCGGCCTGAGGCCAACATTTATGGAATATTTAGTCATTATGAAAGAAAACTGGTCAAAACACGGTAAAAAAAATAAAAACAGACAAAACGCAGGCAGATTTAGTCATAGCACGCATTGCATCTGCCCGTGACGTATGCATGTCACGTGTCAGGGCAGGTGGGTTGTCATGGTCTACTGAGCATTCTTGAGCCACTCCAGTCAACCCTCTGCCTGCTCTTGGCCTCCAAAGGTGCTGTCTGTTAACTTTGCTCTTTTTTTGGCCACCTGACCTAGTTTAACCATGCCGCCCTACCGTTACTCAGCAAGACTGCGGAAGAGTTTGACCCAGGAGCAGAAGCTTCACGTGATCAAGCGGACGGAGAGAGGAGAACGTACTTGTGTCATCACCAAAAAGTGCCAAGTCAAAGATTCAATTATTCGTCTGACCCAGCACTTCTTTTGATGAAAATGTACCTGGTCATGTACTGCAACCAACGGGAGAGGGAAGGAGGTCCAATTGACTCTATAAATGTACCAAGGACTCTGTGGAGCTGGCGTGGCTAGAGGACTTTGCTGGGAAACAGTAGGAGTCCTGCCCTGCCTTGCAACTCCACTTCCCCCAAGAAGCCCACAAACTCTTCAAAGTGAGGAATCCGCCAGTGTCTGTATGTACTGAAGTCATTATTAAGTAAGTAAATGTCCAGGGAAAAATCCCGGAAAATTTTCCCAAAAGATGAAGTTTGGGCTGGCTTGGGTACCATGAAACCCTTTAACATGTAAACATATGGCGCATAACACAGAATTCTCATAAAGCGGGACCTGCCAGGAACAATATTTGAGCGTTATGTGAACAGTGACTGTATATTTGACATTACTGTATAATTTTTTATTCTGTTACATTTTATTTATACTGTAGGTATTTTATGATTACAGAAAATTTTAGACTTTATTATTTTATTGTATTTTTTATCATTTGGTGTTTGATTATAGGTGTTTTATACAGTATATGTATATATTTTTTTTTTACAACCTGCCTCTTTTTGCTTCAGGTTTTATCATTCTATTTTGAACTTACTATTTATATTTTCCATTTACAGAACATTATTTATATGGGAGTTGTATTTTTTATTGGAATTTTTTCTGGTACTTCTAAGCTTCCTTATATTGTTTTTGTTTTTTCTGAGCATTTTGAATATTGTAATTTAGAGGAGCGTAATACTGTACATCATTGTAGATATAAAAATTTGTATTTATCATTTTTGCTCCTTAAGGAAAAATATAGATGTGGTGCAAATGAAAGTTATGATGTTATTTTTTTGCAAGAATCATTTCTTAAAGAAGAGAGGCTGGGAGATATTGTTTTTATTGATGAAGAGTATACGGGTGTGGAATCAGCTGCTAGCTATTCAGAGAAATCAGTTAAATCATTTACAGGAAGATGTGAGGGAGGGCTTGTTTGTCTGTGGAAAAAAGAATGCTTCCTTTAAAATTAAAATAATATCTCTTGAAGCAAATATGATTCATTCATTCATTGCCAGACGCCATGTATCCCACACGGGGTGGCCAAGGGCTTAGAGTTATTTGTTTTACAGGGAGGGGCACTAATCCTCCACCAACCCCACCTGACACGTAGGGATGCCAACAGCATCTGGTGTTCCCAGGCGGTCACCCATCCAAGTACTAACCAGATCCAACGTTGCTTATAATTTTGGAAATGTCAGTGACAGGTTTCACAATATTACTGGGAAATGTGTATCTAAAAAGTTATGTTTGGAAGGATACCACCTTTGAACTATATTTAGAGTCACTGAGTAAGTTGGAGCACGTTTTAATTAATTTTAGTTATGATAAAGTGTATTTTTAGGAGATTTTAATGCAGACACTTGTATAGGTAGCACATGGAATAATCTCAGCAATTCTGTTGGGAGAAATGACCTAAAATGTTTTAATAATGAGATGCTTGATATTAACACATATACATTGATTCATTAAAATAAATCTTACACTAAATGGGTAGATAATATTATAGGTAGATATTTCAAAAATGTAATAATTTCTAATATACAGGTGCTTTATTATTCTACTGGGTCAGACTATTTATCTGTGTCTATATGTTTGCATGTAAATTGCCCTGAAGAGTGCATGTGTACATTTATCCAGGAAGAAACAGGTGTCAGGGAGTTTTTTAAATTGGAACTGTCAAAGTGCTGATGATATAAAAGCAATAGAAAAAGATAGTAACGATTTGACAAGGATGATTGCACTTGAAACATTCAGTTGCCAGGTTACCGGATGCCAACATAAGCAGCGTATTCAGGAACTTGATATTTTTTATGAGCAACTGATATCTTCATTTGCATCTCGTACTAAGAAATATAAGTGTACAGGATAAGAAAAAAATAATATAAGATTAAACCTGGTTGGAACAGAAATGTTAAAGCACTGTACGAGAGATCACGCTGTGACCACATGGAATGGTTAAAAAAGGAAAAGAAAGAATTTCAGAGGAGTACATGAAGATGGTTGGTAGCATTCTCAAAGGGCAAGAAGGAAGTACCGGTAATTATGAAAGATCAAAAGCTATGGAAGAAATATTTACAAGTAAGAATATGACAGCCTTTTGGAAAGAAAGCAAGGAACAAAGTAATAAAATATGGTCATCAAAAGTAGTTTGGACAGTAATGATAAGGAAATAATAAACATTATCAATGGAAGAACGCTCAGAGAAGTTTATGTTAATAGTGGTGATGAAGAGGACTCCTTTCTTACAGTATTAAATAAAGGGGGAAAATTAAAAGAAAGTTTTGTGTAAGCATACCAGTTGAAAGACTTTATTAATTAAAGTATTTAATGAAGGTATAGGGCATGATGGCTTACATTCTGTTTTATTAAGGGATGCATAAGTTGAGTTTTAAGTATTTTAACATATTCTATCAACAGTTGTTTTACTCATTGTCATATACCTGTTGAAATGCTAAAGGGTGATATCACACTGAAAGGTAATGCAGCAGACTCCACTAACTATAGACCAGTAATTGTTTCATCTTTTCTTTTAAAAATTTTAGAACTTAATTTTCTAAGTATTGTAGGTGAGAAAGTATTTTTTGACTCCAAAGCATTTTGTTTCTTTAATGGAATGTCTATACAGGAGATGCTTTTTTTTTTTTTTTTTTTTTTTTTATAAGAAACCATTAGTTCTTAAACAGGAGGAGGCAGAAAATCATATATTGCTTTTATGGATATATCAAAAGCCTTTGATAATATTAATAATTTTAAACTGGGTCATATGCTACTGGAGAGAGAAGTTCCCACTAACTTAACATTAATTTTAATGAGATGTTTAAGAAATCAGTTTGCATGAATTACATAGAATGGCAGTAAAGAAATGTATTATACAAGTAATAAAGGAGTGATCAGGGAGGAGTTCTCTCTCCTTTACTTTTTAAACTGTACATAGATAATTTTTTAAAAACTGACGGAAATTGATATGGGTTGCTGGCTTGAGGTTGTAAGATTGAATGCAGTTGCATATACTGATGATATTGTTTTACTAGCTGGTAGTGAAGAGCGTATTTTATACTTGTGTGCCATATTTGAAAAGACTATTAATAGTTTGAGTTTAAGAATTGGCAATGAAAATTCAAATTATTTTATATTTCAATGTAATAAGAAACAGGCACATGGTGTCCTTTATTTAAATCGGTATGAAGTAGTCAGTGAATACATATATATAGGCCATATATTTCAAGACAACTTCTCTGAAAATCATGATATTTCTTTCAAATTTAACTCGTTTTATACCAAATTTAATTCAGTAAATAAAGAATTTAAGACTGTTAATGCAGAGTTGCAGTATTTGTTTAAAGCATACTGTGTGCCTGACTATGGTTTAAATCTTTGGAATATGAAAGATATGCATCGGGCCAATGTATTCAGAAGCTTTGAAAGTGCATTTACAAATGCTCTCAAGAAAATATATAATGTCCCAAGATTAATAAGTAATCATAGCATATCCAAGGCAGCAGAACTACTTTTACTTAAACACCATGTTGCCTTAAAACAAGTTATATTTTTTAAAGCCTTAAGTAGGAAGAATAATGTGGCTTTAAGTTATTATATCAATTCTCTGGCCACCATGTTCATTGTTTACTGACATATTTTCTATAATAAATATCAGATAAATGGATAACTCTTTGGGCATTATAAATACTAGAATTCAATGGGTGCAAAACCATAAGGAAAAAAGCGGTGTGGAGTTGATGGAAATTTTGAATAAGGTGGATAACAATTTATCCTGTATGTGTATGCAAATTGTATATATGAGTTTTAGTCATTTTTTTAATCAGTCAAACTGCATCCACTCCTCAATCTGATTGTTAACGATATATTTATTGTTAATATATATTAAATTCAGTTGTTAAATGATTATATATAGTAGGTATTTATGATGATGAAATGTATTATATTTTATGTATCATGAGATACGAAATAAAGCTGATTGATTGACTGATCACTACTACTACCGTACTACTACTACTACTACATAGAAATGTATATGTAAATACAATTTTGTGCAAATAGTTGCATCGATTGACATCAATACTTACTTTTCTGTCTCAGTAATTATAATCTTACAGTATTGTAATATCGTATGTGCACTTGCCTTCTCGTATCAGTAGACCTATATGGGGATGGTGAATGTGTATGCAATGTTTATGGCAAGCTTTAGTTTTCAATAGTGTTGTACATTGTAAAACATATGATGTATACTGTATCGTATGCATTGTGAAATAAAGTGCATTGACTGACTGAGTGACTGTCTTGTTATTATTATTATTATTATTATTATTATTGTTATTATTATTATTTTTATTATTATTATTAATATTATTACCTCCATATATCTTATCCAGCAGAAGTGTGGTATTGCACAATGAAAGTTTAAACAGATTTTACGAACCTAAGTACGAGATATCTTTTCTAAATTAAACATAATCATGTGGAGGTATAAAGAAAAAACTGATTTCAAAAGTCACCATCGAAATGAAGCAGCCAATCTCTTCAGTACGATGTATTACCGGATAAAAAGCCCGTCAAAGATAATCTTGAGTAAATCCTAGGTCTCACTTGGCATTTTACCTCCAAGCTGTTAAAGTCCACACTTTGTTTTTTGAGTGTGGCGTGTATCTACAGTACAGTAGTTTACTCTTGTTGTCTGGTGCTGGAGAGGGATGCCTCCTCGCGGTGGCACCAGTGTAACAGGTCGGCTCCATTGCCTGGATAATGTAACATCCCACACCTCCTTTTCTTTTCCTCAAAATGAGGATGGTTGATTACAGGAGGAGGACAACTTCAGCCTACGGTCCACTGGGTTTGTATTCATATGAGGCTGGAGTTGCAACAACAAGAACTACTACTGCTACTACTACTACTACCACCACCTCCCCCACCACCATTACTACTACCACCACCATCTTTGCCACAACTGCTGCTGCTGCTCTTACTACAACTACTACTATTATAACCACTGTTTCTATTACTACTACTACTATAACCAGTACTGCTTTAACCAGTACTGGCTTGATGACATTATTGTACATTGATGAGAGATCCAAATGAATAGGTTGTGCTGTTTTCTACACTGGTAACTAAGTCAGTTACGTCTTGTTGTTTCAGATGTGACAGTGATTGTTTTGGGGAGAAAGACCTCCCTTACAAAGTTAGTGTTATTTTATCTGATTACAATATTATTGTTTTATAGCTGTCAGTCAGAGGTATTGGTATTCTTCTAGTTAATGTCTGTATTAAAAATGGCATATGGAAAAAGACAATATTACACCTATACCTAGAAAATCTTAGCAAACTTGAGTATATTTCAACAATTGGAGATTTGACAGTATTTACTTTTTATTTTAATCCTGACCCCTCTGTGGTACAACATGGTGAAAAATCAACAATTTTATGGTGGAAAAATAATTTGGTTTGGTGTTAATATGATGGAGAACAATACTTTCGATTTTATAGCAAATAATGGTGCTTAAAATCAGTGGCTTGATCATATAATTAGCACTAATAATAACTCCTCTAAAATAGCAAATATTAAAGTACTGCGCAAGTGATTGGTTCAGATTATTTACCTGTTGTAGCACAAATTAAGAATTCTAATTATTCCACACATTTTACCACAGAGCACAAAGAGCAGAACTTTTAGTAATGACAGTCCGAAGACTGATGAAACAAAATCAGTAATGGCTGAAACAGAGAGCTACTGGAAATACAATATAGATGCATTTAAATGTCATATACATGAATGCCGTAACAGAATCTCTGTGATACAGATCTGGTTTATAAGGTTGCAGTGGACTTCACTTTGATTTGGCGGACAAAGACAAATAAGTACTGTGTCTAGGAGGAATTATATTTTTTGGCCAGAATATGGTAAACAGAGAAACTGAAGACTAAAAAAAAATGCAAGAGAGTAGAAAAGTTTTTAAAAGGGCTTTGGCTGCAAGCTACAGAAAAGAGATTAATGAAAGGTCTAGATCAGTTCAAGTAAAATTTTTTAACGAAGATGTCAATAGTTTCTGGAAGGAGGTCAGGAAGTAAAACCATCAAACTATATCTTCCAGAGTTATTGATGGGAAATAAGAGGTGAGGAAGCAACTGAAAGCTTTGGTTTGTAATTTATAGGCACTGATGCTTTGGTAACAGATGAGGAAAAAAGGGTTCATTGATAGATTAAAGTTGTATGGGCAATGTAAAGGAAGAGTCACATAATACTATCGTTGGTTAGGGGAAAAAATTTAATACAAATGCTAGATAATGGAGTGGGACATGAGGGTCTTCATTCATTTCTCATACAACAATGCATATATTACTTTTTTTGAGAAAACTGTAGATTTTTAAAAACCGTTGTTTTAATCACTGTTACATTCCAACAGAATTATTAAAAATTAATATTATAAAAATCATTAAAGATGATAAGTGGTGTGCAACAGACTTTTCTAAGTATAGACTTGTTATGGTTTCCTCATATCTTTTAAAGATTTTAGAGTTGCATATCTTAGATATTGTAGAGGAAAAAGTTAATTTTAATTGCAATCAGTTTGATTTTAGTATGGGGATGTTCACTACTGATGCCTGTTTAATTTAAGGGAAACTATCAGACTTTACCATAAGTATAATAAATGAGTATTAGGCGTTTTTATGGATTTGTTAAAAGCTTTCGTTAATATAAATCATTTCACTATCTGTCTATATACGTAGGCTGCTAAGCCCCAAGGAATGGGAGGTAGCCAAGACAGGACAACACACTCCCAATTTACTCACACTCCCAATTTACTCATCCACTCAAACACATTCATTCGCATCTTAGCCCCAAAGAGGAGAAGGGACAGATCTTCACCACACCACACCGCACGAGGGTCAACTGCGCAGTGCAATCAATGACATCCGCAGCAGGGCCCGACAACAGAGATGGTTTACCCCTGCCACATGATAATTGACCCATCCCCTTACCCGCACCTGACCTGAACAGCTGATCAGACAAAATGCGGGAGAATATCCCCTCAGGACTGCACCATCATTTATTCATTCACAATTTCTCTCCATTCATTTCTGTCATGCACAGCCACTCTTCCTTGTTCAACAGACATCCCTCTCACATCCAACACTCTCGTCACACTGTCTATCCAGCCTATTCATGGTCTTCTTTCAGCCTTACACCTCTCACATCAGATCTAGTTATCTTTTTCACCAATTGCTCATTGTCCATTCTCTCCATATGCCCAAACCGTCGGAACACTCTCTGATCAACTCGATCAGCCATCTCCCGAACAACTCCAGTTCTTCTTCACACTTCATCATTTCTCACTCAATCCAAATGTGTCACTCCACACATACTCCGCAGACACTTGATCTCCAATACATTGAAACTTTTCCTCTCTGCTACACCCATATTCCACGTTTCAGCCCCATATAATGCAGTCAGTACCACAACACCCTCACACAGCTTTCTCTTTACATCCATTCTAAGCAAATGACATCTAAACAGTTTTTTTTTCATTCCTCCCAGCGCCTTTCCTACTTTATTCATTCTAAACTTCGCTTCTGTATCTATTCTTCCATCTACAGGAACATGTGACTCTAAATACAGTACTTAAAACATTCTACCTCCTCAAGCAACTCACCATTCAAAACTACATTCATCTTCCTATCATCTACCAACCTCGTACACATCATCATTTTACTTTTATTCTCATTTACTTTCAATATATTTCTCTCACACACACTTCCAAACTTCTCTACCAACTTTCTCAATCTCTTCTCTGAATAAGCCACCAACGGTATCATCCGCAAACAGCAGCTGCTTCAGACTCCACTCTCTGCCATCAACATTCAACAGACTCAGACCTCCACCTAACACTCTTGCATTCACCTCCCTTACAACACCATCCATATAAATATTAAACAACCAAGTAGACATCACACATCCCTGCCGCAGCCCCACTCTCACAGGAAACCAATCACTCACAGTATTTTCCACTCTTACACACACTGTACTATTTACATGAAAAGCTTTCCACTCCTTTTAGTAACCCACAATCAAGTCCATACAATCCTAAAACAGTCCACAAAGCCTCCCTCTCAATTCTATCATACTCTTTCTCTAAATCCATGAATGCCCAAAACACATCCTTACCTTTCCCTAAATAATTTTCACACACCTGTTTCACAGCAAACACCTGATCTAGCATCTCCTCCCTCTCCTAAAGCCCAAACTGCTCATCACCAATCATTCCCTCTGTACACTCTCTAACTCTCTTAATTAACACCCTGCCATACACCTTACTTACAACACTCAACAGACTCATACTTATCACCCTTACCTTTATACAACGGGACCACAAAAGCACTTACCCAGTGCACAAAGCACACATTCAACAATCTTACTAACCAGTCAACAATTTTTACATTAGGGAATATTCTGTTGGATAGAGAACTCCTCCCTGACCTTATTTTATTTATAATGCATTATTTTATATTAGGGAATATTCTACTGGATAGAGAACTCCTCCCTGACCTTTTTACACTTATAATGCACTATCCTGGAAATCAACATTATAGAATTCACACATTATGTGTGTGTGTGTGTGTGTGTGTGTGTGTGTGTGCACGCACTTATTCTTTTGTAACTCTATTATATTTCATTCATTAAAAAAAAAAAAAAATCCATGTCCTAAAGGAGTGGACAAAATCGACTATTAACCCTTCCATTTCCAAATATTCTCTAGGAATTTGAATACAAGATGACTGGGAAGTGTTACATGTCTTTGAGGACCAAACTTAGTTATTATCAGACGGCCCATTTGCTGGAGACCCTAGGATAACTTAAACACTCTCGTAATGAATAAATCACTTTCATGTGAAACTTGGTATTTATTTTCTTCGCTTCATTACAATTTATCAGGAGTTTCGCGAGGTTTTGAAAGCGATATAGTGTTTAAGCAAAAATGACAGTTATGTTCCAACCTAGCAAATTTTCGGTGCAATTTATCCCATTGGATGGCCTGCAGTGTCCATTTAAAAAAGTCTTCTTATCAATAATCAAGTGTGTCAGACTTGCTTTTAGTAGCAACATCCAGACAGCCCAGATTTGTCCAATCCAATGGGTCACGCTTCCATTCACTCATCATTCGAGCCCCCGGAATCCTGGGTCTGTCTGATACGCCAAAAAGATTCACCACGTTCTGTAGCTTCACATTAACGTATCCAACAGGGTCAATCCGGACGCTGCCACGTTTTAAAAGGGTGCCAAATCCCTGATTATTATTTTTTTTTAAGGGAAAATAAATGGAGGAAGGAAAAACAAAGGAAATTAGAAAAAAATAAAACAAGTCCATGTGCCTAAAGGTATCCTCCATTCATAAAATATTTATAACAACTGGATTTAAATATAAGTGGATTAACTGTTTGTGGGAAGCAACTCCCAGGAAATGAATTCCAGAGAGTAGTAGTTCTGGGGATAAAAGATTTTTTTATTAGCAGAGATTCTGCACTGCAGGGAAGAGAGTGTAAATTCATGGATGCTACCAGCTGCCCGAGAATTTCGGGAGAAAATGTGAAGGGGAGGCACAAATGAAGCATGTTCGTCAGACCACCTACGTTTAAAATATTAAAATAATGCTAAAGAAGCAACATCTCTACGTACTGATAATAGAGGAAGGTCCTGCATAATGGCAAGGTTATTGATTAATCTAATGGCTTTACTTTGAATCTTGTCCAGCTGGCTCAATGCAACCGCTCCACATCCACTCCACAGTGGTGAACAAACAGTATTTGATCTCAGAACGCACATGACTTTCGATATTGTGGCCAACTGCTCGTCAGTGAAGAATTCACGAACTCTTTACAGCAGTCCCATTTTTTAGAAGCACTTTTAGCAAGGGATTTAACATAAGCTGTCCTGCTTAGGTTTGGGTTTAGTGTGACACTTAGGATAAAGTGTAGTAGATATGGGAATATTGACATCATTTAAAATTATGTGGGAGTCTGAGGGATTCTTTCTGTTAGAGAAGTTAATGTAATTCGTTTTCTGAGCATTAAATAAAACCATATTTGATTGTCCCCATTGATTAATTTTAGAAAGGCCCAGGTTCAGAGAAATTGCTCTTTATATTTGGAAATTTTTATCAGACTGTGTAAAGGGGGCACTACGTGGGAAAGATTATGAAGTGTCGAGTCATCGGCATAAAAGTGTATTGGGTTGTGAGTGACAGATAGGTCAATTGTATGAATGAGAAAGAGAGTTGGGGGCAGAGTTGATTCCCGAGGTATGCCAGCATATATGGAATGAAATTGGGAATATATTCCATCTACAATGACCTTTTTTTTTTTTCTGTTATGAAGGTAAGAAATCAGAGGAACCAGTGATGCAAGGCCATAGTGTGACAGACAGTACAGCCTGGTGCCATACTCTGTCAAATGCTTTTGAAATATCAAGTGCTATTGTGTGTGTTTCACCATTTTGGGTTATTGTTTTGTTAATATGATGAGTAAGAAGGCAAAGAATGCCTACAGTTGAACGTTCTTGTCTAAATCCATACTGCTGATCATTGATAATTTATTGATTAATAGGTGCTTGACTATGTGTTTATTTATTAGTGTCTAAAAAACTTTACCGAGAACGAAAGTTATTGCGATTGGTCCGTAGTTTGATGGATCAGAAGTGGCCTCCTTTTTAGGAACAGGATGGATATTTGCTTCTTTCCAAGAGGCTGGAAAATTTGAGGTACAAATGCATAAGCGGAAAAGTTCTGCCAATACAGGAGCCAACACTGGGGAGCAATTTTTAAGTACTACTGAAGGAATTTCATCTGGACCAGTAGCTTTGTCTACTGAGAAATCCTGTAATACAACTTGTACGTATCTTGTGTAAATCTTGAAAGGGGGTATTTGAGGGCAGTCAAAATCAAGTACAGGAATATTGTGATTATCTGTATTTCGGGTTGAGTTTGTTGAAAAAAATATCAAGAAGAAAGTTGGCTTTTCCACATGGGCCACTAACTGTATTTCCATTGGGGGACTATAACGGTGGAATGGAAGAGGTGGTAGTGATGTTAGATTTGAATGAAATAAGGGTAGACCAGAATTTTGTTATCCTTTAGGTTGTTTAGTGATTTGTTAGTTTGTCTATGAAGAAAGTTTGATTTAGAAAGATTGATAATAGTTTTGGCATGGCTTCAGATATTTCTATAATAGTTTAAGGCTTCTTTACTTTTGGTCCTTGTACAAGTGTTATAGGCTATTGTTTTAAGTTCTGTTACTCTAGCACAGATGTGGTGAATTACATCTTTTTCTGTGACTATGTTGGGGAATGAATGTTTCCATGCCGACTTTAATCAATCCTGTTTGTGGTCCAATGTGGCATTTCCATCTTGAGAGAAAAAGGAGGTCCAAGGAACCTCCATTAAAAAAATTTGGAGACCCTTCCTAGTCTGCTCTGTCGTGGTGCCATTTAGTCACCACGGCAGGTTCAGAGCAGGAGGGTGTAGTAAGTGTTGAACTGGTGGCTTATATCAGACACTGATCATAGGATCCAAGGGGAGACTTCATTTCGACATTATAATTTTCTGAGTTATTCTCTTCACAGTATTCATCCAGCCAGCTCAATCTCTTGCCAGTCCCCTAGCTTCATCGACTTCCAAAGCTTCCTTCCTATCACGCTCATCCACCATATCCCTCCACCTTCTCGGCCTACATCGCCTCCTCCCTCCTTCAAATTCGCTCAGATATACCTTTTTCATCACTCTGTTGATATCCATTCTTTGCACATGACTATACCATTTCAGGACACTCTTCCATTCTGGTGTCCACAGACATCGTTACTCGTTACTCCACATCTTTCACGAATCACACTGTTTTGTATCCGTTCCATTCTCTGTACTCCACATACATTCCCCAGCAGTCTCATCTCCAATGCAGTCACTCATGACTTTTCATTTTCATCCCACACCATAGTTTCACATCCATACGTTAAAGTTGGCACTAACACTCCTTCGTGTAAGCCATGTACAGCTGCAGCACTCAAGCCTCTGCTTCTTATTGAGGCCCTTCATTGCACCAGCTGCTTTCTTTCCTTGTTTCACTCTACTTTCCACTACTTTTGCACATTTTCCTCTCTTTTCTATCACTGTACCCAGGTATTTGAACTCTCTCACCAATTCCAGTCTCTTTACATTCACTGTTACATCACACTGGGAGTCAACTTCTCTCTCAAAAACCATCACTTTACTCTTTTCTACATTTACTTTCAAGGCACGACGCTCACAGACATCAGCAAAACTCTGCACTAGAACACCAAGTTCTTGTCCGATATCTGCAAGTAGTACTGCAGCATCAGCATACAATAAAGTTTAGATATTCCATCCATCACCATTCATTTCCAACGCCACCCCTTCTTCATTTACTCGTGTTTGTACTTCTCTCATCACCTCATCCTAAGAGAGAGAGAGAGAGAGAGAGAGAATGTATATACATGTACTGTATATACATATTTATATATAGTTATATACATAGGCTAGTTATAGAAATTGATATGTATTTTTATATATATAAATGTCTATCTATCTATCTATTGCCAGATGCCTTAATCCCATACGGGGTGGCCACAAACAAATCGCCTCCACGTCACCCTGTCCCCCCGCCATTTCACTGGCCTGCTCACAGTTCATCCCCCCTTCTCATATACCTCTCCACTCCATCTCTCCATTTCATTCTTGGCCTTCCCCTTCCTCTCCCCCCCTCCACCTCACTCACATACACACTCCTCGTCAGTCTCTCACTCTCCATCCTCTCCACATGGCCAAACCACCTCAATGTGTTTCTCCTAACGCTTCCTGTCACAACCACATCCACACCATAACTCTCCTTCACTTCCTCATTTGTCAGTCTGTCTCTCCACGGGACTCCACAGGCTTCTCTCAAATAACTCATTTCCACTGCTCTCACTCTCGACTTGTGCCCCTCCAACAACGTCCAAAGTTCATTTCAATACGTTAGAGCTAGTATCACAATACAGTCAAGTAATAAGTTTTTCACTTCCATGCTCACTTCCCTGTTTCTTATCACCGCCTTCAAGGAACCAGCAACTTTTCTTCCTTGTTGTACCTTTTTAAGCACTTCACCCTCAAAACTTCCATCCTTACTCATCACACTACCCAAGTACTTAAACACACTCACATTATCCATTTCCTCATCATCCGGCCTCACTGCACATTCGCTGACTTCATCTCTCTCGAAGACCATAACTTTACTCTTTGCTCCATTCACCTTTAGATTCCGTTTCTTACATACTCTCCCAAAAAGCGTTGCAGCTCCCCTTCGTCTTCACTTAACAACACAGTATCATCTGCAAACAGCAGTACAGGGAGTTTCCAAACACTGCCTTCTCTCATTAGGGCCACTCCAATATCCACTGCCCTACCTTGTATCTTTTATAACCCCATCCATACACAGATTGAACAACCATGGAGACAAGACACATACCTGTTTCAACCCAGCCTTCAAATAGAAAAACTCACTCATTTCACTATCCACATGCACTGCAGCCTTAGCACTCTCATGCATACCCTTACATTCAGCAACTTCCCATCTACTCCATATATTCTTAATACTTTCCACAATCCTTGTCTATCCACCCTGCCATATGCTTTCTCCAAATCCATGAAGGTCACATACAACGTCTTTCCCTTCTCTAGAAAATTTTCCACTAAATATCTAAGAATGAATATATGATCTACACAACCTCTTCCCTTCCTAAAGCCTCCCTGTCCTTCTCCAACTAATTCCTCTATTATTTCCCTAACTCTGTCAATAAGTATCCGACCGTATGCTTTTCCTATTACACTGAGAAGACAAATGCCCCAGTGATTACCAAACACTTCTTTTTCCCCTCTCCCTCTGTACAAGGGAATAATTATACCTGACTTCCAATCCTCCGGTAATGAGTTATTTGAGAGGAGCATGTGGAGTCACATGGAGAGACAGACTGACAAATGAGGAAGTGAAGAAGCGTTCTGGTCTGGCTGTCGATGTGATAGGAAGCGTTAGGAGAAACACACGGAAGTGGTTTGGCCAATTGGAGTGGAAGTGAAGAGAGAGCCTGACCGAGGAGAATGTAAGTGAGGTAGAGGGAGGGAGAGGGAAGGGGAGGCCAAGGATGGGATGGAGGGTTGGAGAGGAGAGGTATATGAAAGAAAGATGTGTGAGCTTTGAGCAGGGCACTGAAATGGCGGGAGACAGGGCGACATGGAGGCCATTTGTTTGCAGCCACCCTTTACGTGATTAACGTGCCTGGCCATAGATAGATAGACAGACCAAATCTGACAAATTTCTATATCTCCATATGTACACCAACAGGCTTATGAATATATAACTATTCTGTTTCTACCTTAACTTGACCCAGTTTTTCGTCTTTTGTCCGCTTATATTATGTAGCTCAGTCTGTGTGTGTGTGTGTGTGTGTTTTATTGATGTCCTACTTCCTAATGTGGCATATGATCATGGTGTGGTGGCACCCGATCAGTTATTTTAACCAGATAGCTGCTATGTACATCATATGAAGAATAGTGTGCGACTGCTACGTACATCATATCAAACTCTTTTTTTTTTTATATAGGAGCAAAAATTATTTTTTATGAAAAAAAATCCCGTTTTTTGTTCGGGAGGGGATCGACCACAAAACCTAATGCCGCAGCAAACAGGTTAAATCACTCAGTCTCATCCTTTTGAAGTACTGCGACACTTGTAAGTTCTTTATTTTATTCATACAATCACCATTTAATGGGTATGTTTATTGATGGAGTTAAGATGTTTGACATCTATTAGTGTTTTTAAAAAATATGAGGCCAAGAAAATTATAACAAAGGAAGAAATAAATAACATGTCATATACTATGCGTTTTATTATGTATTGCCACCATTGCCACTCATTTACATGCAATGAATGAGTTAAAAGCTAATTGGTGTTTCATGCACTTTCTACAGGCTGCTTGATGTAGAGATCAGAGCTGGGCACCTCTGCAATCACTTTCACAATCCACAATTTCCACAATAGCAGACCACATTATTTCAGTTGGGGAATTGCAACTGCAGCAAACTCGTCCGAAACTTGCGGTATTGCATTACAGAAATACTCTTGCAATTGCAATCCTGTCCGCCGACTCCCACCTGGCTGTCGGTGGTGATTAGTACAGGCTACAACATGACTCATGAATATCAAGCTTGAACTAGCGGTGGTTGGGCGAGGCGTTGCTGCGTCAGTTAGCAGTAGGGATGGGCGATACCAGGAGAAATGATTCAATACAATACAATACTATATACTAAAAGCCATCATGGCAGTAAATTTTGTGGCATTTATAGCTAGCACAGTTGTTCCACAATTTGATAGATGATGATCTTCAGGGCTAATGTAATGGTGATCACTGATAATACCCTTTTTTAATGGTCTTACTGAGTTATTATCTGCCAGAGTAAGCACATCTCTATGAATTATCTTTTTTTTTTTTTATACGTGTCCAGCTCTGGGCAAAGGCTTCAGGGCCTATTTCTCGGGGGCAGTGACCTATCCCAATGCCCAGTAGTCCTCCTACACCTCCACATGTCACCACTTTGGCGCTAACACCCACCATCCATATTGAATACATGCTAGAGCTGTCTCATACAGGATTGGTGTACTGGTATTAATGGGGGTATTTTTGCAGCATGTCGGTGGATCATCTGGGAGATCAGTAAAGTCTGCTTTTAGGAAATTCAAATCCTTAAACTGTTCCCTGTCCCAGCCGGGATTCGATCCTGGATCCATTGGGACTGCAGGCCGCCTCTCTATTGATTCAGCCACCACCTTGGACTGCATTCTGCAGCTGGTGAGATTGATTTTTCCGAGTGGCACTATTTCTTTTGCTTGTAATATTATTTTTGTAATAAATTTATATTACTATAATATTAGTACTGTGAGAGACTGTTCTCCCAGGGCTCGGACGTCATGAAGGCCAAATGGGCAAGTCTGACCTCGGAGAACTTCGACCAATTGGTGTTCATGAAAGGGAACATGGACGTGCTCAAGATGGAGTTGTTCTCAGTCTTGGAGGACTCAGACTGACTGTGACATGTGGGTGTGAAGAAGTGCCAGTGTCACAAGTGTGGCCTTCTGAACTTGAACTGAGTCAGCGAGGACTGAGGAGTGGTCCGAGTGAAAGCATGAATGGAGTCACTAGTGAGTAGTGAGGGTCAGAGTGACTGTGACTGTGGGAAATTAATGTCATAAATAGATTATAAATACAATAATTCACTACATTACCAGTCCATTTACCTCGTTTGTGCACTTTGTATTGAAAACTGTGAAACTGGATTGCGGTTGCAGTATTGAGGTAGCGGAACTGCACATTCCAAATTTGTTGCTAAATTGCAGTAGTGAAAGGTAAGAGTCACAAGTTGTGGAATTGCGATTGCGGAGTTGAATTTTAGATTGTGGTGCTCAGCTCTGGTAGAGATTGCTATTGCAATTGAATTAGACGAGGGAAAGTAAGCTGATAACAATCTTCTGATGAAGGAACGAGGAGATTGTTGAATCAGTAGAGAGATGCTCTCTCCCAATGGACATGGGTTCTAATCTCGGCGGGGGCAGGGAACAGTCTAAGGATATGAATTTTAAAGAAGTTTTTAATACCTGATGACATGTAAATACATCTCCACCAATACCAATACACCAGCCCTAAAAAAAAAAAAAAAAAAAAAAAAAACAGCTCAACTGTAGTATGCATTGAAAAATTACGTTGGATGTAATTGCCAAAGTGGTGACATTTGAGGGTGTATTATACTTAGGAATGCTGAGACCGACGGAAAGGATATTTACACCTATGCCCACAGTCGTACACAAAACTATGTCGGTGATTATCCGATTGTACAGTAGTGCTGTTGACGCGTCATATTAATCGTATTAATGCAATTTCATTAAAGGGTATTGAGGGAATTAAAGGGTACTTTTACTGGGTATGTTATCCAGGAATCCAACCAATGTGCCCATCTTGAAACCCCAACTCAGTCATATTTGTGGAAAAGAATTTATTCACTGTGAAATCTCTAAGAGGTTTCATTCTCCCTCCATCTGTAACCATCTGATAATGGTACCACGGACACTGTAGGACTGGAAGAAATATTAATTTCTCGGAAGACTTGTGATGGAGGTATTGTTCACTGATCTGCCATCGCCTCACCCATCGCATCACTGTGGTTGCACTGGTGCCCGTGAGATCCGCTACGGCCTTGTATGAAAGACCCTTGCACCACAGTTGTACGAACCTCACTCGCTCAGACAGCTTGGTTTTCCTATATGACCGCTTTGAATCCATACCAGTTACCTGTTTAGAAGTATACTTGTGTTAGATAAAGGTTTAGGGTTGCGAACTAAGAAAGAATCATAAGCATCAGGAGCAATACTGTTAAGTAAAGTTTCGGTCAACATTACGTTTGGGATCTGAACTAATGAAGAATTTTCGACAGCATCAAGAATCCAGTTGTTAAAATTATATACATTTCGGTCTGCTAAATGTTTGGCGTTGGAGGCTATATAAAATTGTAATGTAGAACACCACTTTTATATTTAAATACATTTTCAGTCAATAGAACATTCAGGGTTCTGGACTAATAAATGATCGTGGCCATCAGGAAAATATGAAAGTTAAAATTAGGTAGAGTTTCAGTCAGTAAAACTTGTAGGATCCGAACAAATGAAGAATAGTAGGTATCATCAAGATATCAGTAGTTACAATCAAATACTTCGGTCACTTAAATGTTTCAGCGATGGCTGAATCGGTAGAGAGGTGGCCTGTAGTTCTAATGGACCCAGGATCGAGTCCCGGCTGGGGAAGAGAACAGTTTAAAGATTTGAATTTCATAAAAGCAGACTTTACGTATCTACCAAGGACCCGCCAACATGTAAAAATACCCTCGCTTATACCAGAATACCAGTCCTGTATGAGACATCCCTAGCATGTATTCAATATGGACGATGGGTGTTAAAGCCGAAGTGGTGACATGTGGAGGTGAGTAGGAGGACGACAGGGCCATGGGATAGTCCCTGAAGCCTTTGCCCATAGTCGGACATACATTAAAAAAATAAATAAATAATTGTGAGGGCAACAGGTAGAATGCAATAGGTACAATTAAGTACTGTTCTGGTCTGTAAAACATTTAGGGACAACTGAAGAATTGTAGGCAGTAGCAAAAATTAAGGACAGCCTCAGTCAATGTTTAGGGTCCAAACTAAGGAAGTCTTGTAGGTAGCATTAAGAATACAATAGTTAAGATAAAGTACAGTTTTGATCTGAAAAACGTTTGGAGTTTCTTTTAGCGTTTCAGAATCATGATGAATATTATTGTAGGCAGCATAAATAAGATTTGGTCATGCAAAGAGGATGGAGAACGAGAGACTGATGAGGATGTCGTAGTTGTCGCCGAGATTTTCCAAAAACGTGTTAGAATGTAGGGATTTTAACCCATCCCATCCTGGTAGATTTTTAACCCATGACCTCCTCCAGCCCTGGCAGATTCTCTCTCTCTTTTTTTTTTTTTTTTTTTTTTTTGGCTAAAACCTCCACTTTTTTTGTGAGAAACATCGAAAAAGCATAGAGAAATCACTCACCTGAGCTTTAAAATGCCATTACAAGTAACAATACCCTCACCTGGCTGTGTTTTCTTTGGGGCCTGGCTCCAGAGAAAACATGTCCTATGGAAGGGGTAACTATTCAAAACCACTCATAATAGATATTTATTTATTTATTTATTTGGTACGAATTTCTATGTAATACAAGAGTATTGTCATGAAAGGGGATTTGCCAGTTAGGTAGCCGAGATCTTTCTCAACGTTTCCTGATATATACGTTAGCTAGTTCCGGTACGAATCAGAGTTGCCAGTTTGCCTTCTGTTTGTGAACGTAGTTATTTTGTAAGTTATGCATCAATGTTCGTGGTCTTTTCTCTATAATGTTTTATTTAAGTGATTGCTTGTTAAATAATGTAGTTTAAGTTCATATAGTCAATGATTTAGAGTGTTATGTAATGTGAGACACCACTGGCATGTTTTGGGCTGTTTCCGAGTTGGCAATTGTTGCCCGTCGAGAGTATACACAAAGTTTCAAGAGTAATGCAAGCTTATATAAGATGGGGTAGAGATAATTACGAGTTTAGTCGGGTGTCAAGTCAGTTTGAGTGTAGTACAGTGAAGATTGTATATTTCTGGTACTTGTGAAAACAGTGGCAAACAGTGACTGGTTATTGAAGTCTGTATATCATTGGTACTTGAGAAAACAGTGAAGTGGCAAGTATTAAGTGTACTTTCAGTGAAGTGTTGTTAAGCATTAAGTGTAACAGCAGTTAGTAAAGTGTGTATAGCTCCAGTGCTTGTGAGAACAGTCAAGTTGGAAAGCATTAAGTGGAATTACTTGGAAAATAAAGACAGTGAACTTTAAGGAGCCAGTGTTTATTTTCACCTCAGCTGATCTTGTGTACTGCACACCTAAAGGCTGACCATAAGAAGAACAACTCACTGGGCAACGTCCTTCCTGTACTGTACTACTGCTGTTGGAGCTTTTGGCAGTGTGGGGACGGGGATGTAACACTGGTGTCAGGAGTGGGATTATTTTTTCAGGGCTGCAGTGAGGCAAATCTTCGACATAGAGCAAGAAGGTGTCCAGACAAAAGGCCAAGCTAGGCAGGAAGAGGCATCGCTGGGTGGAATTATGAAACTATTACAAACACATATACAGGCACAGAACGAAAGACATAAGAAGCTCGAAGAACTAGTGCAGGCATGAGGTGAACTACTGAAGGCAAACATGGAACTACTAAAGGCTCAATCTGAAGAACAAAAAGAACGATATGCGCAACTTCAAGAGGCATCAGAGGAGCAACAGAGAGAATTACAACCGAGGATGCAAGGACAGCTAGATGCATTCATGAGGGAAACAAAGGAAGAACAGCAACAGCTTAAGGAGGAAGTAGATGCCAAGCTAGAACAGCAGAAGTATGAGGTAAGCAATAATGTGATGGAGTGTAAAATGCATGTAGATGACCAGATGAAGACAATTAGTGAGGAAATAGCAACAGAGTACAAACAACATGTAGACGACCACTTTTTTTTTTTTAAATAAATAACAGAACGGAGGAAGGAAAAACAAATGGGTAAGAAAAAAATAATCCATACACCAGATTACTGGTGTCCTCTGTTCATAAAATATCTGTAACAGTTAGACTTGAACAGTTGTGGGTTGAAATTTGGAGGAAAACAACTCTGGGGAAGCGAGTTCCAGAGAGATGCAGTTCGGGGAATGAAAGAATTCTGATAGGCAGAAGTTCTGCAATATGGTTGAGTGACATTCCAGTCATGAGCGCTACCAGATGCCCGTGTAGCACGAGGGAAGGCATGGAGAGGTGGCACCATGGACGCAACTTCGTCTGAGCATTTGCCAAAAAAATATCTGTAAAATAATGCAAGGGAGGCAACATTCCTTCTTACTTGCAGGGGAGGTAGTTTATATGTAATGGCAGGGTTGTTAATGATTCTAACAGCTTTATTCTGAATTTTGTCTAGTTGTCTTAATGCAACCTCTCCACAACCATTCCACAAGGGTGAGCAATATTCAAGCTGAGAGAGCACATGACTCTTATAAATTATAGCTAACTGCTCATCGGCGAAGAAGTTATAGACTCTGTACAATAATCCAAGTTTCTTTGAGGCGGTTTTAGCAAGTGATCTCACATGAAAGGTCCAGTTGAGGGCACTGTTAAGTGAGACACCAAGAATTTCAATACTTTTGGAGATGGGAATATTAGTAGCACTGAAGGTAATGTACGAATCTGGCAATATCTGTCTATTAGTAAACTGTATATATTTAGATTTACTAGCATTAAAAGAAACAAGGTTGTTTTGTCCCCATTCACTGATTGTAGATAGATCTTGATTTATGGAGATGGCTGTACTGAGTTGAGAGGTAGAGATATTAGACTTTGTAAATGGATGTCTGAGTGTGAATGAACCATGTAGTGTTGAGTCATCTGCATATGAGTGAATGGGATTGTGAGTGACAGATAAGAGATCATTAATATGAATCAGAAATAAGGTTGGTGCCAGAACTGATCCCTGCGGCACGCCGGCGTTAATTGAGTGGAAATTCGAATATACATCATCTACTTTTACTCTTATTTTCCTGCCACTAAGATAAGAAGAAATCAAAGGAACAAAAGACGTTAGTCCATAACAAGGGAGTTTGGACAGCAGGGAACGGTCCCATACTCTGTCGAAAGCTTTAGAGATATCAAGAGCTACTGCATGAGTTTCTCCAAAAAGATCAATTGATTGATGGATGGTATGAGTTAAGAGATTGAGTATGTCAATGGTGGATCTTTCGTGGCGAAAACCGTATTGTCTATCACTAATTAAGTTGTTGGATTCAAGATGTTTATCAATGTGCTTATTAATTAAAGCTTCAAATACCTTACCAAGAGAAGATGTGACACCTATTGGTCTGTAATTGGAGGGGTCAGACGAACTTCCTTTCTTCGGAACTGGGTGGATATTGGATCTTTCCATGAATTTGGGAATAAAGAAATACATGTGCATAGTCTGAATAATTTAGCTAGGACAGAGGCAAGTTCAGGGAAACACTTTTTCAAAACAATTGGCGGAATTCCATCTGGTCCTGGAGCTTTGTTGGTATGTAAATTGTCTAGGATGGATTTTACGTATCTTGTCTGTATTTTAAGTGGGGCAATTTCGGGAGAATCAAGTTCCAGTACTGAGACATTCTGGCTGGTATCATCTATGGTAGAGTTTCTGGCAAAGGTACTAGCAAAGATATCTGCTTTCCCACGTGGGTCATTTATAATATTGCCATCTGAAGATTTTAGTGGGGGAATGGAAGATGACTTGTTCAAGTTATTATTGAAAGAATTAAGAGTTGACCAGAATATTCTATTGTCATTAGGGTTGTTAAGTAGTTTTGATGCTTGCTTTTGAGGGAAGTTTGATTTAGATAGATTTAATACAGCTTTTGCATGATTTCTAGCAATTTTAAATTGGAGAGTGATTCAGATGTTTTTGATTTTAAGTAAGAGTTATATGCTAATGACTTTTGGGCTGTTGCTCTGGCACAATTGCCATCAAACCATTTTGGAGAGTTTGATCTTTTAGTGAATTGTTGACTTGGTATGAATAAATCCATACCAGCTAGTATTAAGTCGCAAATGTGGGACTGGGTAGAATTGGGATCACTAGAGAAGAAAGACTGCCATGGAACATCAAGACTTAAAGACAATTAGTAAAGAAATAGTGACGGAGTGCAAACAGCATGTGGACAACCAGCTGAAGATTAGTGAGGAAATAGTGACGGAGTGCAAACAGCTTGTAGATAACCAGTTGAAGCATGTAGTCGACCATGCTAAGATAATTAGTGAGAAAATTGAGGCTGTAGAGAAATATTGCTCTGCTGAGCCTCAGGTTAGTGTACAGGGAGCATATGAATGGAATGGACAGTGTATGGTGAATCTTGACAGATTGCAGCCATCTAAAGGTAGCATTACAGGGCTGAATAATCAGAATGCAGAAGATGTAAGTCCTGGACGTAATTATGATACCCCAGTTTTTTGGCCCCAAACTAGTGAGGTGCATGGCTATAACGGGGGTCCAAGTAAAAAGAAACCTCAAGAATTTGATGGTAGAGTATCTTGGGAAGCTTACCGGGCACAGTTCGATTTACTTGCAGATCAGAATGGTTGGTATGATAGGCAGACGGCAGTGCAGCTTGCTACTAGCCTTATGGGTGCTGCAATGGAAATTCTGGGTCAGATATCAGTGATGGAGAGGAACAGTTATCAGTCCTTTGTAGAAGTGCTGGAGCACAGATATGGAACCATGTACCGGACTGAGATTTATAGAGCAAGATTTTGGAGCCGTGTACGGTCTCGAGGAGAATCTCTACAGCAGCTTGCTCATGACCTCGAGAGTATGGCATATAAGACTTACCCTGGAGCAGCACCTAACCTGTTGGCTATTCTACTGAGGGACCAGTTCATCGATGCTCTTGACAGTGCAGAGTTGAAAGTGCAAGTGAAGCAGGCACAACCAAGAAGCATGCAAGAAGCACTAGCCAGGGCTCTAGAATTTGAGTCCTATGTCAGGTCCAGTACATCCACCTTTCAGGCAGGTCGTAGTGCAGGATTCAAGGCAAGAAAGGGGCAGGTATGTGAAAAGGAAAAATTTGAGGGAAGTTGCTGGTACTGTGAAAAGCCAGGACACAGAAAAGAGGACTGCTACAAGTGGAAGAGGGAACAGGAGAAGACCGGAGGAGGCTGCTGGTTCTGTGGGAAGTCAGGGCATAAGAAGGAAGATTGTCACAAATGGAAGAAGGAACCAGAACAGAGCAGTGTAAGGAAATCCTCAGCTGTAACAAAAGCATGTTGGACATATAGTGAGGTGGGACACTTCTGTTCTGAGTGTCCAAAGAAGAAAAAGGAACATAAGAAGAAGGTTAAAGAAGACCAGAAAGTAGCGGGAAACTAGTGGAGGCTGGTGTGAAGGGGCAACCACTAGCCAGCTCTTCCCAAGTAGCCCCAGCACTGAGAAAATGAAAGAGGACAGCAATCGATAGTGTGTGAATAAACGGAAGAATAGATGGAAAGAAGTGTTCCCTGGTGATTGATTCGGCCTTGGAGCAGACTTTTGTGAGGCCTGATGTGTTACATCATCGGTATCTGCCTGAGTCATCAGAACAACTGTGTGGCATAACTGGGCACTGTGCAGAACTGAGGGGACCCCTGTTTGTCCGGATTGAAGTGGCAGGGCAAGAGGCTACTCTACCAGTCTACTTGGCCGACATGGAGGATCCTTGCCTTCTGGGTCTGGACTACCTTATGTCCATGGGATGTGAGCTGGACTTCTGCTCCACGAAGAAGAAGGTTCGGGGTAGGTCGTTTCCCATCACAGCAATGAAACGTACCAGTTCTGGTGGCAAGGTGAGGGTGCTTTATACTACAGTAATACCTCCAAAATGAGAATTTTTGCTCCAGTGTAAGGTGAGTGGCTCTTTTGACAGCTGTATAGGGGTAGTGGAGCCTGATGTACGGTGCAAGACGAAGGCCGGTGTGATGGTGGGGAGAACGCTGGTGGAAACAGGTGCAGATGAAGTGCCGGTTGTGGTGGCCAATTTCTCCCATGAGCCACAGAAGATCAACGAAGGAGAAATTTTGGGACTGTGCCAGGCTGTCCTGAGTGGTATCGGAGGAAGGCCTGTAAAAGAAGCATAGTCCAGGAAGACGGGTACGTGTCAGACCACCTACAGGACCTCTTCTCAAGGAGTTCTCAATGCCTGGATGGTTCACAAGTGCTAAAGTTGAGGCAGCTGCTGAGAGAAAATGCTGATGTCTTTTCCGCAGGAGACCTAGACCTGGGGTGCACTGATCTGGTGGAGCATTGTATAGACACCGGGGATCACCGCCCAATTAAACAGCCAGCACAGAGGATGGCACCAGCCCAATGGCAAGAAATGGAAAAGATGATGGAGAATCTCCGTAGTCAAGAAGTAATAGAAAAGTCCAGTAGTCCTTGGGCACCAGCAGTGGTTCTGGTGAGTAAAAAGAATGGCTCAGTAAGGTGCTGTATAGACTATCGAGCCCTAAATGAAGTGACAGCAAAGGATTCATAGCCCTTGCCAAGAATTGATGACACCCTGGATGCTCTGTCAGGTGCTAAGTGGTGCTCCATCCTAGACATGAAGGCAGGATACCACCAGGTCAAGGTTGCAGAGAAGGACAAAGAGAAGACAGCCTTTTCATATGGGCGGGGTTTATGGCAGTTTAAAGTGATACCATTTGGCCTATGCAATGCCCCAGCTACTTTTGAACGCCTCATGGACCGTGTACTTCAAGGCCTGCACTGGCAGATGGCTTTGCTCTATCTGGATGATGTAATTGTGTTTGGACGAACTTTCGACCAGGAACTGGAGAGGTTGTTGGAGGTGTTGAGCAGGATCCACGCAGCACATCTCAAGCTGAACCCCAAGAAATACTACTTGTTTCAGAAGGAAGTAAAGTACCTGGGACACATTGTAGGTGAAAGCGGTGTCCGTACTGACCCAGAGAAGGTGGCAGCTGTGGAAAACTGGCCAGTTCCAACTTGTGTGAGAGAGTTACGGAGTTTTCTGGGCTTGTACTATCGGCATATTGTAAAGACTTTGCAACGATAGCTGCACCTCTTCACAAGCTGTTGAGAAAAAGGCAGAAGTTTGCATGGACAGCAGAGACTCAGAAAGCCATCGACGAACTCAAGTATGCATTGGCAAGCTCTCCAGTATTGCTGTACCCAGACCCGAATCAGCCATTTATCTTGGACTGTGACACTAGTGAGCATGGTACTGGTGGAGTCCTGTCACAGAAGAAGGATGACAAGGAGTATGTGGTTGCGTATTACAGCAAGAAGCTCAGCCCACCAGAGCAGAACTACTGTGTGACCCGTAAGGAGCTCTTGGCAGTGATGAAGAGCCTTGATTTCTTCCATCCCTACCTATACGGATGAAACTTCATCATCAGGACGGATCATGCGGCACTCAAGTGGCTGAAAACGCTGAAGAATCCGGAAGGACAACTGGCATGCTGGCTCGGGAAGCTAGACCAGCACTATTATGAGATGCAACACCGTCCTGGGTACATGGCAATGCTGACAACCTGAGTCATCGGCCTTGTGATCTGGAGTGCCGGCAGTGTAGTAAAAAGGAAGATCACAGTAAGAAATGTAGCTGTGCTGCAATGACAGGGCCAGCATCAGATGGAGACCTGAAGAGGATGCAGATGGAGGATGCAGATTTACAGCCAGTGCTACAGTGGCTGCAGCAGAGTACAGTGTGACCATCTTGGAAAGAAATTCCTAGGTTAAGCCCTGCGATCAAGAGCTACTGGAGTCAGTGGGACCTTCTTTGGTTGAACAGCGGACTACTGGAGCGTCAGTGACAGCCGATGGCCTCAACAGCTGGTGGTTCCAAAGAAGATAAGGTCCGAGATCTTGCATGAGTCCCATAACCAGATCACTAGTGGGCACCTGAGTGTGAAGGAAACTTTAAGCCGGCTGCGACAGAGGTTCTACTGGATTGGCATGTCAGGATGTTGAAGAATGGTGTCGGGCCTGCAATGTGTGCTGTGCCAAGAAGGGACCCAAGAAACGTGGTTGCACCCCTCTCCACCTGTACCAAGCGGGTGCACCGATGGAAAGAGTCGCGGTGGACACTGCTGGAAATTTGACACTTACTGAGAGAGGAAACCAGTATATATGTGTCACCATGGACTACTTCACAAAGTGGACAGAAGCCTATGCCATCCCCGATCAAGAGGCTGCGACTGTTGCTCAGGTGTTGATTGATCAATTTTTCTGTCATTTTGGGATGCCACAAGAGCTACATTCAGACCAGGGTAGAAACTTCGAGTCTGCTGTGTTCTGTGAGTGCTGCAAGTTACTGGGGATCAAGAAGACCAGGACGACCCCACTAAGGCCACAGTCAGATGGGATGGTGGAGAATTTCAACTGGACCCTAGGACAAGAACTGGCCAAGTACTGCAAAATGGACAAACAGAATGGGACCAGAAATAGCTGCATTGCTGATGGCATATCAGTCTGCATCCCATGATTCTACTGGCTACACTCCTGCAAAACTGTTGTTGGGCCACGAGTTATGCTTGTCCATTGACTTGTTAATGGGAAGACCACCTGGTGAAGAGCTGCTTACAGACATCTCCAGCTATGTGAAGCACCTTCAGGAAAGGCTGGCTGAGGTACAGCTCCGGTCAGAATTTGGTGATACAGTCAGCACTGCCAACGCCAAAGCTTCTGGGGTTCAGAGTTCGAGAATTTCGACTCACGTGTCTGACACACACACACACACACACACACACACACACACACACACACACACACACACACACACTGAGAGAGAGAGAAAGAGAAAGAGAGAGAGAGAGAGAGAGAGAGAGAGAGAGAAAGAGAGAGAGAGTATACATCCAAGGCATGGTAACGGACATTGACGGAGCGTCTCCCTATCTCATTACAGTCACGACCAATATTTCTATGAAATATGTAGTCCACATACTTCTATATATGTAAAAGACTAGCGATTTTATTATTACGTTATTCCCATGTCACATGATTTAATGTGGTTAGGCAACACAGTATTATATTAACCCAGAATACATCCTATGATTGTATGGTCATAGCAAGGAAACGCTGACAGATAACATTTTATAATATGCCTTGCCCATTGCAATTGACGATTTAATTTCAAACTACACTTGTGTAGTTAAATAGATGATGAAAGTACAGCACACCTGTGTCCCGTGAGTAAGCCATGAAACACACGGATGATCGGGTCTCCTTACATTTTGTCTAAGCTACGGGTTAATCACATAAGTGACGGATGCGACCAGAACATGGATAAGCGTCTTATTTTAAATTATGATTAGTAAAGTGAAATCAATAAATTGTTTTCTCTCTTAATAATATTATAATCGTAATAATAAACACTGAAGGGGATGAAAGACTCAATTTCTCTGATGTTTATTATTACCATATGTAATATCCAGTCCACCCACCATTTTTCACAATCACTTTCTGTAGCCTCATCGTTAATGATGCCAGAAACGTTTGCATCAGATCAAGAATTTCGACCCGCGTGTCTGAGACTGATAGAGAGGGAAGGAGGGAGGAAATCATCCGAGATTTCTTTGTATCATACGGATCTGGGGGTTACCAGTCCCCGGGAAAATACGGTATAAACAGGAAGGAGCAAAACCTTTAGTTGAGAGGCAGCATCATCGCTCTGCGTGATAGTAGGCTGTCTATACGTGCTATCGCTCAGCGACTTGGCCCGGCACCAAGGATCGTCGCCAAGTGGATTACGAGGTGGACCACCAACGGAAACATAAACGACCTGTGTAAGGTCTTTAAGTTCTATGTGCATACTTGGATTTGTTATAGTAGGAGTACATAGGGGCGTCCACAGGATTTTTTGTAAGGCGGGGCAAAATAAGAGAAATTATACATATATGTGCAGTTTTATCAAAATACACACACTCCAAATAGGCAATGGCATTTACTTACATGAGTTACATGACTTACATCAAATGCATAGTGACAGAATGCATGAATCGACTCAAATCACTCAATCATCCTTGAACAAGAACTGAGGCCATCAAATTCCAAGGGGGGGCAACTGCCCTCCCTTACCCCCTCCCCATCCGGACGCCCATGCCAGTATACATAGGATACAGTGTATGTGAACAGTTATATATATTTTACCTATGAGGTTACAGTTATTATATTGACATTTTCAATATATAGATATTCATATTCTACGAAAACACATATTATCTGGGATTACATCTACAACCATCAACAACTGTCTTGTGACCTGCATTACTGGTTGGTGGTGGGGTAGTGTAGGGTATCAGAGGTTTAGTCCTGTCAGTAATGGGGTTGGAGTAAAGATGGGTCTGTGTTCATCTGTTAAGCGTGCTATGATGGTTAATTGTTGTTCACGGTAACGTATGACTTACAGTAACATTATAGTACAGTAGTAGTTCATATTTACATGTTATCTATGTTTATTTAAAGCATCCAAACCTGGCTGTAGCAAAGACGTGAGCAAAAAGCATTGTAGCTCTGGCTTCCTCTTTAGTCTTCCGATAACCTTATCATCTCTCCCACCCTCCAGTTCTCAAATGACCATGTTATAGGAAATGCAAAGGAGATGATCAGTTTTTCCACATACCCTTTAACTACAAATCCATATCATTGTTTCACACATTAAGCATAGCTGGTGATTAAACTATCGATTACATTTAGGATCCATTAACATTACAAAAATATTCGTATTATGCGACATATCTATCTTACGTGATTCCTCTTCCATCAGTGTTAGCGAAATTGGGGTGAACAATGATAAAACAGATAAGGGATGAGGAAAAAATATATGGGTGTATTGAGTAATTTAAACAGTCCTGTTCACACGTTCCTCTGTCGGTAATATCAATGAGGAAATTGTCCCAACTGGTTAACTGTGCTGTCAAACTCTCGTGGATACTATGGAGGTGACAGTGTTAGCACGTGTAGTAACGTAGTCCATTCGTCGAGACTGATACAACCAAGCGACCTGCATATGGTAACATCTCCCCGCTGAGTGGCTCTGACAAGGTGAGAGTGAAGTTCGCCCAGTGAAACAATACTGCATATGCTGATCGTTCAGGTTTCATGGAGTTGGACGGACGCACTAAAACCTTACATAGTCATTAGGAAAGACCCACGCAAGCTATAATAGTAACGTTTGAGAACACATCAATAAATGCATCACAACCTCGTTGGTCCATTTCTTAGAGAGAACAGGAGCCCTAAGGAGGACGACACCAGTAGAGGATGGGAACATTATTGTGGCAGCGGAAGCTAACCCCTTTACCAACGCAGCAGCAATAAGGCATGACCTGCAGTTAGAAGTGTCAGCCAGAACTGTAAGGAGAAGGTTACATTGCGCTGGAATACACCATCACACCCCAGCTCAGAAGGAACAGCTGATGGACCAGCACTGTGCAGGAAGACTGGCTTTGCACAGCTCCATGTTGAGCAGGATGATGACTTATGGAGCAGAGCCATCTTTACAGATGAGAAGTATTTCTCCTCTAGTTCCCATGGCAGAGTCCATTGTTGGAGGAGGGATAATACACGGTAAAATATGAACTGTTGACAGTCTTGCAATACATAGGGCTTAACTGCAAATTAATAATCACAGATTTAAATACTTTAAAACATATTACGTTGTTGAGAGTGTGGATGTGATGCAAATGTGACCAGAGTTTGCATGGTTGTTTTAGTTTTTTGGTTTATTGTGACCCCGCCTTGGTGGGATGAGGCGATTAAGGGATCACATGCTCATCACATTTACACTCCAAACACCTTTTACTGTGACCCAACTTTGTGTCCATTCCAAAGCACATGGAAAAATAAAACAAAAATGGCCATTTCATATGCACAGGGTCTGGGTCACCAGCGTCGTGACACCCCCCCTTACCACATTGCGCCGTCTTTTTCTCTCCCTTGCACAACTTTAATTATATATGCTGCTCTCGGGTGTCTGCCCTTTCCTCTCCTTCATCCTTCTTTCCTTCCATCCTCTTCTGTCTTTCTTTCCTTTGTTCTTTCCTCGCTATTCTGCCTACGGGTGACAGTACACTCTCTTTTCTGTCTTTCCTTCCTTCATTCTTTCCTCTTCCTTCTACCTGTGGGTGACTCTACGCTGAGTGACAAGCCTAATGGTTCCCTGTACACCAGGAAACCATTTACTATGCTGGATGGTAACCATGTAACCAGATTTTGGCGCCTGGTGGTGTAGTGGGTAATTACGGAACTCCAATCGGATTGAGCCGGTGTAGGCTTATATCCAAGGGATGGTTGGGATTTACTGCCCACATAATGCCACTCAGGGATGAGTGAGGCTGGACACTCTCATCTTAAATGTCAGGACCAACTTGCCTAGCCCCGGGCTCCTACGCTTCTTATGGGGCAACATAGGATTGGATATATATATATATATATATATATATATATATATATATATATATATATATATATATATATATTTACTGTGTATCTATCTATCTATCTATCTATCTATATATATATATATATACTGTGTATCTATCTATATATATATATATATTATTGAGAAAAATTGTGGGTGGACTGGATATTAAGTATGGTAATAGTAAATATCAGAGAAATTGAGTCTTTCATCCCCTTCAGTGTTTACTATTACGATTATAATATTATTAAGAGAGAAAACAATTTATTGATTTCACTTTACTAATCATAATTTAAAATAAGACGCTTATCCATGTTCTGGTCGCATCCGTCACTTATGTGATTAACCCGTAGCTTAGACAAAATGTAAGGAGACCCGATCATCCGTGTGTTTCATGGCTTACTCACGGGACACAGGTGTGCTGTACTTTCATCATCTATTTAACTACACAAGTGTAGTTTGAAATTAAAACGTCAATTGCAATCAGCAAGGCATATTATAAAATGTTATCTGTCAGCGTTTCCTTGCTATGACCATACAATCATAGGATGTATTCTGGGTTAATATAATACTGTGTTGCCTAACCACATTAAATCATGTGACATGGGAATAACGTAATAATAAAATCGCTAGTCTTTTACATATATAGAAGTATGTGGACTACATATTTCATAGAAATATTGGTCGTGACTGTAATGAGATAGGGAGACGCTCCGTCAATGTCCGTTACCATGCCTTGGATGTATACTCTCTCTCTCTCTCTCTGTCAGTGTGTGTGTGTGTGTGTGTGTGTGTGTGTGTGTGTATGTGTGTGTGTGTGTGTGTGTGTGTGTGTGTGTGTGTGTGTGCGTATGTATGTGTGTGTGTGTGTGTGTGTGTGTGTGTGTGTGTGTGTGTGTGTCAGACACGCGAGTCGAAATTCTCGAACTCTGAACCCAGACGCTTTGGCGTTTGCAGTGGTGACTGTATCACCAAATTCTGATCGGAGCTGTACATGATCAAGTGCGAGGAGCCATCAAGTTTTCAGGGGGCGTGGCTTAATCAGTAGAGAGGTGGCCTGCCGTTCTAACGGACCCAGGTTCAAATCGCCGCTGGGGCAGGGAACTGTTTAACCCGCGGCATCCCGTCGACGTTCTTTAACGTCCACACGTTTTGTCACTGCCAATCCCGTCGACGTACATAAACATGAATCAATTGCAAGGTCCCTAATTTGCACAATTTTCAGTTTTCGCGAGTGATTTTTTGTACGTATACACGTGACACCTTCCTCTACAAGATGCCAGGCAGGGACAATGCCTTACCCAGCATGACCTCCTCCCCCCCCTGCATGCCATTGTCTCAGCAATTCACCTGTTATCAGTGACCTGGCCAGTAAAGCCATGTCATGCCACAGTACGAAATTCAGGGCCAGAGTGATTCCCCAATCTGTGACAATGTGGAGGACAAACTTTACATAGCATTAGAGGAAGAAACAGTCAGAAATGATGATCAGGTAATGTGGCAAAAAAAGGTTAGGTGTGGTGATGAGTTAGTGAGTGAAACAATGCTTATAATCCCTATAATACTGCTTGAAAACCAATATACTCTCATACCACATATAAATTCGTACCAAGTAAATAAATAAATACCGTTTATGAGTGGTGTGAAATAGTTATCCTCACACAGAACTCGTTTTCTTTGGTGCCAGCCTGTTAGAAAACCCAGTAAGGTAAGGAGGTACTCCTACCTGTATCGAGTATTTTAAACCTCAGGTGAGCGATTTCTCTATGATTTTTCGATGTTTCTCACCAAAAGTGGAGGTTTGAGCCAAAAAAAAAAAAAAAAATTCCAAAAATGGTCGGGATTGGGGGGAGTCAGTGGTGGAAAAGTGGTTGGGATGGGGCGAGTTAATGATTTGAATGTCATTAAATCAGGCTTTACTGATCTACCAGAAGACCCGCCAACATGTCATAAAAATACCCCCACTAATACCAATACACCAGTCCTGTATGAGACAGCCCTAGCATGTATTCAAATGGACGGTGGCTGTTAGCACCTAAGTGGTGACATGTAGAGGTGTTTGGTATGTAGTAGGACTGCTGGGCCTTGATAGCAGGCTGTGAAGCCTATGTCCAGAGTCGAACACATAAAAAAAAAAAAAAAGTATGATGCCAAGGCAAGTGATGTGAGCTTCAAGGAAGGTGGCCAAATTTGGTCATATAATCCTCAGCAAAAGAAGGGACAGTCACTGAAGCTGCAGAGCCCATGAGATGGGCCTTACTCTGTGTTGAACCGCCTATCACACGTAACTTATCGGATTCGGGGAGGCAGGAAGTCTTGCCCAAAGGTGGTACACGTGAACCATGTGTGGCAGTACCATGGGCCAGGATAGTTCAGCTGGGATGTCCCCGAGGAGTCGTGCTCACCCGCAGCCGAGAACGTTGAGGAGGACCAAGGAGCTGAAGTTTAAGAGGATGGTGACAGTTCCCCAAGAGAAGAAGTGAATCAAGAAGAGGACCAAGACCTTCATGGAGGAGTGGACTGTGTGGAGGAGCAAGGATATCGTCAGAAGCGGCACAGAAGAAGACCTGATAAGTTGAAGGATTATTTTGTGTATAGTTAGAGGTTTCAGTGGGATTAAGGTTTATGTTTGTGTATACTGTGTAGTTTTGTCAGGACGACAAAGAATTAGGGAAGGGGTAGTGTCATGAAAGGGGATTTGCCAGTTAGGTAGCTGAGATATTTCTCGACGTTTCATGATATTTACGGTAGCTAGTTCCGGTA